>NC_029785.2:58514054-58521404 GCF_000816755.2 Arachis ipaensis
CTGACAGATGGCACCGAGGACTGTGCAAAGCCTTAAGTGTGGGGAGGTCGGTCAGTACCTGACTTCCGGAGGTAATTTCTCTTCCCTAAACACCAATAAATTAGGATATTTAGTTAGATTTTTCTTTTGTAGAATAGGATAAATTTCATAGTAATAGATTAGTTGCATGCATGTTTTGCTTGATTGAAAAGACAATAAGTTTCTTCTAAGACCCTATCTTTGGAACAAAATTTCACTAATTTTAATCAAAACTTCTATGTTAAATTTGCTTGAAGTTGTAATTGGAACATGATTTTTAAACTAAAGAACACACAACCTGTGAGATTTGAGCCTTTATGAATGGTTACATCATTTAACCATAATTATTTTATTCTTGTGTGTTTACTTCTCTATGATTGTAATCTATATTTTGTTTCATCTTATATGTCTAATGTTTATTATATTTATATGTTTGCATATGATTGAGGCCATTAATTATTTAGCTCACTTATCCAAATTAAGCCTACCCTTTCAATTACCTTTGTTAGCCACTTTGAGCCTTTAAATCCCATTTGTTCTATATTTTACCACATTACTAGCCTTAAGCAGAAAAATAATTATATATCCCAAATTGAATCTTTGGTTAGCTTAAGATAGAATTGTGTGTCAATTAAGTATGGGAAATTGTGGGAACAAAAGATAATAAGGGAATGTATCATGATAATATACTGAGAATTTGGATACCTACTCATGTGAAACTATAAGAATTAAAAATCTATGTGTATTGATAAGCTATGTTTATTTTTATGTTTATGTTGAAAAAAAAATATTCAATAAATAAATAAGGGGACAAAATTACCCCAATGTTAAGTTAAGAATTCAAAGATCAATGCATGTATGATAAAATTAAAATAAAAAGTTGATACATGAGTATGGAATGTGAAAAGAGTTCCTGGGTAGCTAGGTATGAATTCTAGAGTTATATAGAATATATATAGAGGTTAGGTGAAAGCTTGGGTTAATTAAAGATTTAGTTTATAAGCTTACTTAGCCATATATGTATCCTTACCCTTACCTTGGCCCCATTACAACCTTGAAAAGACCTCATGATGTTTGCATTGGTATATTAAATGTTGTTGATTGGTTAGGAGAAGAATAAAAAAATTAGAGAGCATGATTAGAGAAGGATAGAGTGATTGTCCTATACACTAGAGAGATTAGAGCGTACATACATCATCAATGAGGGTTCAATGCTTAAATTTCTGTGTTCCCTGCTTTCATGAGCTACCTTCTTTCATTTTTATCTGTTCTTACTGTATAAGAATTGAATTAGTGGAATTTGATTTGTAATTGTTTTGAAGAGCTTATTTACTATTGATCAAGTGGACAAGAATCATATAGTTGCATTCATATATATAGGTTGCATTGCATTGCATGAGTTTTACATGTTCCTACTCATTTATTTTATCTCCTTCAACTAAGCATGAGGACATGCTAATGTTTAAGTGTTGGGAGGTTGATAAACCACTATTTTATGGTTTATATTATGTTTAATTATGTGGTTTTATCATGATCTTTACCCACTTATTCATTAAATAAGCATGCATTTATAATTCCTTCCTAAATATGCTTTATGATTGAAAACTTGCTTCCTAGGGATTTTTAATTATGCATTTTAATTCTCCTTTGTTCCATTCAATGCCGTGATCTGTGTGTTAAGTGTTTCAGGCTTTATAGGGCATGAATGAGTTGGAGATTGGAAAGGAAGCTTGCAAAAATGGAAGGAACACAAGAAATTGAGGAGATGACCAGCGAGAAGTGACGCGGCCGCATGGCTCACGCGACCGCGCGGATTGGAATAGCACAAGTGACGCGGAGGCGTGGACGACGCACCCGCGTGGCAAAGCAAAACGCAGAATGACGCGTCCGCATGAATGACGCGATCGCATGACATGCGCGATCTGCATAATCTACAGAATTCGCTGGGGGCGATTTTGGGCCCTGTTTTGACCCAGTTCTCGGCCCGGAAAAGCAGACTAGAGCCAGAGAACATGCAGAAACCAAAGACAACATTCATTTTACACAGTTTTAGTTTTTAGATCTAGTTTTTCTCCTCCTCTAGGTTTTTTTTCTCTACACATTCATAGTTCTTAGGATTTTATTGCTTTTGCATTGGGATATTGAGAAGAGTTATTACCTCATCAAGACTTCGTCATTCTAGTTCGTTTTCTTTACTTGGCTTTACTCTTTCATGTCCTTTAATTTACTCAATTTTATTATTGGATTATTTTAGAATTTATTAATACAAGAGTTATTTTTATTTTTAATTGATTCCTTTGAGTTTTGTTTATCATGTCTTTCTTTAATTCTCTTTCCTATGTTATGAGTTCTATATTCACAATGAGCGAGTAGTTTCCTAACTTGATGGGGAGTTGATTGAAAGGAACCCTTGAGTTAGGGTGCTTAAAAGAAAAATTTTAATTAGGTTCATAGTTGGAATGTTCTCTAGTCACTGACACTAATCCTTTTCAATTGAGCGGATTGGAGCTTGTGAGTAGAAACTGCATTCCAACTTGTTTGACTTTCCCTTACCTAGTAAAAGATAACTAAACAGAACAACCTTCAATTATCAATTAATATTGAGAGTACTACGACAAGAATAGGGCTTCCAACTAATCTACTCCCAGTCAAGGCTTTTATTTAAATTACTTAATTTCTCCAATTTAATTTCCTGTTTATTCAACTCAAACTCTTTTTGAAAACATCTGATTAATAAAATAGCACACCTTTCTGCAACTCGTTGGGAGACGACCTGGGATTCATACTCCCAGTATTTTAATTTTAATTTTTGTGACAATCCTTCTAAATTGATAAGCGGATTTCTGGTTGGTTAAGAACTATACTTGCAACGCATATCTTATAACAATTCTTAACTCGCCAATTTCCGCCACGTCAACCTCTCGTTCCTTGCAAAACCCCAACCCTAGCAAAATTCCTAACCCCAATCCATTCCAAATGATTCATTCCTCTCTGGTTCTTCAATCCATTTGATGATGACGCGCGTTCCTTTATTGAGCTTTGATCTCAATCTCTGATTGTGAATGAGCTTCGATATTCTCTGCTCGCGAATGAGCTTCGATTCTCTGCTTATTGAGCTTCGATCCTCTGCTCCTCTTCTTGTTGAGCTTCGATTCTCTGTTCGTTGAGCTTCGATCTTCTGCTAATTGAGCTTTGATCTTCTCTGCTCGTGTTCATTACTGCCGGTCACTGTTCGATTATCACTGCTTGCATTTTTTTGTAAGATTCTCAATTTTGGCATTCTTCTGTAGGTACTGATGATCTTACCGTTCTTTCTCTATTCTATTTTAGCACCTTTTTGTGTTTTGAATCCTAATTTTTAGTTAAACTTGTTGCTATGTGCATTAATTTTAAACTTGTTCTGCTCTACTCTCACTACTCCAAAAGTTAGTCAAATCACGAACCTAACAGAAACTCTGCAATAGCCAGCAGCAGAGGCTGTAAATTGTTCTGTCACCGTCATTGTTTTTTAGCTCAAAGGCAGCACCAGCTTCGCAATCGGCATCATTGCTAAGGCCACGGAATTGCGAAAACCTTGGCGACTGAAATGGGAGATGTCGGATAAGGGGCTGAAAAAGTGGTCCGGAGACGGCAAAAATCGTGTTCCTCTCTTTTTGCGTTCATCTATACCGCCATCACAGTCGGTATGATGTTGCCTCTTTCCTTTCCCTTTTTTGTTTTAATGTTTTTGGTGATTTGATCCCTAATTCTAATACTGGTGATACTATTGCTGTTGCTATTTGCAATGATGACTCTGTCTCATCCTCAAAGCTTGTGATGCTTTCTTTGTGTTTTCGTAGGTACTGATGATTATGATTATATGATGGAGTAGAAGATTTTGATGACTTGTTATAGTGAGTTTGAACTTATTTGAGAAAAATAATGGAAGGACCACTTCCAATTTTCTTACTGATATTGTACTTTTGTATTTTCTTTCACAAGTCTTTAGTCTTCGTACAAGCCTTTCTCCCACCTTCAGCTCTTTGACCTTCTCTAATTTGCTATACATAAAATTTATAGACAACGGTAGTGATGAGCAGATATTTTATACGCTTTTTGGCATCATTTTCATATAGTTTTTAGTATATTTTGTTTAGTTTTTATTAAGTTTTTATAGGTTTTAGTGTTAAATTCACATTTTTGGATTCTACCATGAGTTTGTATTTTTGTACAATTTCAGGTAATTTTTGGCTAAAATTGAGGAGCTGGAGCAGAAGTCTGATTCAGAGATAGAGAAAGCACTGCAGATGCTGTCCAAATCTGACCTCCTTGCATTCGGAATTGCTTTTCTGGAGTTATAGAAGTCCAAATAGTACGCTCTCAATGGATATAGAAAGCTTACTTCCATAGCTTTCCAAAAATATATAATAGTCCATACTTTGCTTTGGATTAGAAGGCCCAAAACTGGACATCCAACGTCAGCTTCCTGCCCCTTTCCAGGCGTCCAGCGCCCAAAGAGCAGCGCCCAGCGTCCAAACGCCCAGGGAGGACCCCCTAGCTAGCGTTCTATGCCCTAGAGACCTCATAGCACGTGGATCTCATCAAATCTCAGCCAAACACTCACCAAGTGAGCCCTGAAAGTGGATTTTTGCACTAAAAAGACTGTTTAACCCTTACTAGTCATCTGTTTAGTATTTAAAGTATATTTTACATAATCATTCGATCAACATACGAGAGAACAGCCATTATTTTCGAGTTTTACTTTGTGTTTTACATTAGTATGAGTATCTAAACCTCCTAGGTTGAGGGGAGGAGCCTTGCTGAGCCCTATGAATTAATAAAAGTATTACTGTCTCTTCTTCGATCCGTGTTTGATTTATTTCTAAGATGTATATCCAATCTTCATCGTGGTGAATAGGATGATCAGATAATCAGCTCTGTTCATCACATTATGACGAACGTGCTTGACAAACACCCGCATCTACTTGGGTTCGTGTGAACACGTGGCCGGAAAGCACGAAACAACAGCTATGTTTATACATCTCTCAGATGGCTAATCCACGACTTCGTTGGGGACTTCTCGAGACACCAGTTCAACCGATTTCTGGGGAGATTAGGGTCTCTGTGGTATAGGCTAGAATCCATAGAAGCACCTTTCTCTGATCCAGAAGATTCAACCTTGTCTGTGGCATTTTGAGTAGGATCGCCAAGAAAATGAAATGCTAAGAGCTTCACCCTCCGTCAGATTGAATGACCACAGGCAATGGCATTTGATCTGGAGTAGAGGAGATCAATGACCACGGGCAATGGCTTTGATCACATATAGCCTGCCATAGAAGAAGATCATTCACAAGCAGAGAAGACAGTAGTACCAGAGTTAATTCAGAAAGGCAAAGCAACTCCAATTCTGAAGTCTATTCCTATTAGTATTTTCTACCTCTTTTGCTCTATTCATTTCAAGTCATACACTAATCTTACAACTTCAAATCAACAACCTTCTGATCTGCCTAACTAAGACCTGCAAGATAACCATAGCTTGCTTCAAACCACAATCGTCGTGGGATCGACCCTGACTTGCTCAGGTATTACTTGGACGACCCAATGCACTTGCTGGTACTACAGTACGAAGATGTGGGGATTCATGCTACCAAGTTTTTGGTGCCGTTGACGGGGATTATTGAGTTTGGACAAGTTGACGGATTGTCTTGCTCCCTAGATCAGGTAATTTTTATTTTTTGTTTAAGTCTTTTATTTTTGTTTTCTTCTTCTCTAATTTTCAAAAATCATTAAAAACTTTTTCAAAAAATATTTTTCTTTTCTTTGTTTGATCTTTGATTTTGAGTCTCTTTGTTTGTGTTCTTATTGAGTCTTTTATTTTGTTTTCTTCTTCTTCTTCAAATTTTCAAAAAAGAAAAAAAACCTTTTCAAAAATATTTTTATTTTCTTTGTTTAATTCTTGTTCTTGGTTAGAGTCTTACATGTTCCTGTTTTTCAATTCCCAAAAATTCTTAAACCTTTTACAAGAAATGTTTGTCCTTTCTTTTTTTAATCTGTGTTCTTAGTTTGAGTTTTTTTTATTTTTATTCTTAGTAATTTTCGATTTCTTTGAGTCTTCTTTTCTAAAAATTTTTAAAAAAATAATTTTTCTTTGTTTAAATCTTGTGTCAAGTCTTTAAGTTTGGTGACTTCTTGTTATTTTTCTTTTAATTTTCAAAAATTTGTGTTTAGTTTTCAAAAAATTTTAAGTTTAGTGTTCTTTTTATGTTCTTGTGTTCTTTGAGTCTTTGAGTCTTGTTCATTGTGTTCTTGTTAGTCTTCAAAGTGTTCTTGAGTATTTTTTGTGTTTTGATCTTAAAATTTTTAAGTTTGGTGTTCCTTTGTGTTTCCCTCCAAATTCGAAAATAAGGAGCATTAGATCTAAAAATTTTAAGTTTTGTGTCTTTTACTTGTTTTTCTCTTCCATCATTAAATTCAAAAATAAAAAATATCTTTTCTATCTTTATTTAATTATTATTTTCGAAATTTTTTCATTAAAAATTCTGATTTCAATTCAAAATTTTTATCTTATTTTATCTTAGTTTTCAAAATTTCAAAAATCAAATCTTTTCAAAATTAAAAATCTTATCTTTTTAAAAAATCTTATCTTTTTCTCTTCTTTTTCAAAATTTAAAAATCTCATCTTTTTCAAATTTCAAATTTCAAAAATCATATCTTTTTCAAAATCAAATTCAAAATCTTATCTTTTTAAATCTTTTTCAAATCTTTTTAATTTCTTAACTTATCTTTTTCTAATTTCAAATTTCAATTTCAAATCTTTTCTTATCTTATCTTTTTTTATTTTAAATTCAAACCTTTTCTTATCTTCTATCTTATTTTAAATTCAAATCTTTTTTTAATTATTTTCTCCTCCTCTCTCTCCTCTTTTTCAAAACTACCTAACTAACTCTCATATCTTCTTAATTTTCGAAAACTTCTCCTAATTTCTTAATTTTCTAATTTCAAATTTCAATTTCAAATCTTTTCTTATCTTATCTTTTTTTATTTTAAATTCAAACCTTTTCTTATCTTTTATCTTATTTTAAATTCTAAATTCTTCTTAATTAATTATTTATCTTCTCTCTCCTCTTTTTCAAAACTTCCTAACTAACTCTTTGACATGGCAGAAATTGGCGAATTAAGAATTGTTATAAGATATGCGTTGCAAGTATAGTTCTTAACCAACCAGAAATTTGCTTATCAATTTAGAAGGGTTGTCACAAAATCAAAATTAAAATACTGGGAGTATGAATCCCAGGTCGTCTCCCAACGAGTTGCAGAAAGGTGTGCTATTTTATTAATCAGATGTTTTCAAAA
>NC_029785.2:58525401-58540624 GCF_000816755.2 Arachis ipaensis
GGCTGATCCTGAACCTGAAAGGACCTTGAAGAGAAAGCTAAGAGAAGCTAAAGTACAACTCTCTGTAGAGGACCTAACAGAGCTTTTCAAACAAGAAGAAGCCGGCAGCCGAAAACAACAACAATACCAACAATGCAAGGAAGGTGCTTGGTGACTTTACTACACCTACTCTCGACTTCTATGGGAGAAGAATCTCTATCCCTGCCATTGGAGCTAACAACTTTGAGCTCAAGCCTCAGTTAGTCTCTTTTCTGCAACAGAATATCAAGTTCCATAGACTTCCAATGGAAGATCCACATCAGTTCTTGGCTGAATTCTTGCAAATATGTGATACTGTAAAGACTAATGGAGTAAATCCTGAAGTCTACATGCTTATGCTCTTTCCCTTTGCTGTAAGAGACAGAGCTAAGCTATGGTTGGATGCCCAACCAATAGAGAGTCTTGACTTTTGGGAAAAGCTAGTTAATGCTTTTTTGGCTTAGTTCTTTCCCCCTCAAAGGATGAGCAAGATTATAGTGGAAGTTTAAACCTTGAGACAAAGAGAAGGTGAATCCCTCTATGAAGCTTGGGAAAGATGCAAGCAACTGATCAAGAGATGTCCTCCTGGCATTCTCTCAGAATGGTCCATCATAGGCGTGTTCTATGATGGCTTGTCTGAGCATTGGATAGCTCTGCAGGTGGATCACTCTACTTGAAGAAAACACCTGCAGAAGCTAGAGAACTCATTGAGATGGCTGCTAACAACCAGTTCATGTATACTTCTGAAAGGAATCCTATAAACCATGGGACCTCTCAGAGGAAAAGAGTTCATGAAGTTGATACTCTGAAGCCATATTGGCTCAGAATAAGATCTTGACTCAGCAAGTCAATATGATCTCCCAGCATCTGACTGGAATGAAAACTGCATCTTGCAGTACTCAGGAAGCTTCTCCTGAAGAAGAAGCTTACGATCCTGAACAACCCACCATGGAGGAAGTGAATTACATGGGAAAACCCTATGGAAATACCTACAATCCTTCATGGAGGAACCATCCTAATCTTTCATGGAAAGATCAACAGAAACCTCAGCAAGGTTTCAATAACAATCAAGGTGGTAGGAACCAGAATAGGTTCAATAACAGACCACCATTCCCATCTTCTCAAGAGAATATGGAAACCTCTAAGAAGATCTTTTATGACTTAGTCACTCTGGTTTCCATCCTCTCTAAGACCACTCATAGTTTCATTAATGAAACAAGGTCCTCCGTTAGAAACTTGGAGGTGTAAGTTGGTCAACTGAGCAACAGGATCACTGAGATTTCTCCTGAAAGTCTTCCCAGAAATACTGAGGTTAATCCTAGAGAAGAGTGCAAGGCTATAACCATGGAGGTAGAGGCCGAATATGGAGAGGATGGGGTGGCATTGAACGCTAGTGAAGGACATATCACTGGGCGTTCAACGCCCAATCTGGCAGCAAGCTTGGTGCTGATCTGGGTGTTCAACACCCATCCTGGCAGCAGAGCAGGCATTGAACGCCAGCCAGGAAGCACTGGCTGGGCGTTCAACGCTCAATTAGCCAGGCTTTCTGGTGCTGAACGCCAGTGAGGAACCCCTCACTGCGCGTTCAATGCCCAACCAGGCAGGCTTTCTGGCGCTGAACGCTAGTGAGGAACCCCTCACTGGGCGTTCAATGCTCACAAACCCAGGGAAGCTGGCATTGAACCCCAGCAAAGACATCCCTGCTGGGTGTTCAACGCCCAAGAAGACAAAGGGACTGGCGTTTAACGCCAGTCAGGGTGGACAGCAAGGGCGTTCAACACCCAAAGAGCTATCAGAGCTGGCGTTAAATGCTAGTCAAAGCACACCCTCTGAGTGTTTAAATCTCACTCAAGAACCCTCTGTATCAGAACCAAAGGAAACCATAAACACCATTGAGGTTCCTTTACATAAACACCATTAGAGATGGCAGACAAGATAATGAAGAAGCCATATGGCTTAGTAGAGGATGTCCCGGTGAAGGCTGAAAACCACTACATCCCTGCAAACTTTATTGTCTTGGACATAGGAGAGGATGAGGATGATTCTGTCATCCTTGGAAGACCTTTCCTAGCCACTGCTAATGCTATCATTGATGTGGCTAAGGGAGAATTGACCCTGCAATTAGGGGAGGACCACATCTTATTCAAGATGCCTCATCCCAATTCTCCTTCTAAAAGAGAGATAACTGTGCAACACCTAGTGTTTTAACCCCCTCTTTCTGTGCAGAGCTTTACAGAGCCCAGAGAAATCAATTCTAAGTTTGGTGTTGGGCAGCCATCAACAAGCTCTAAGCACAAAGGTACTAAATAGAAAGTACCTAAAGGCCGGAGGGACAAGAAAGTCCCAACTAAAGGCCTCTCACCTGGCATGAGAGTAGTCTTCACTAAGAAGCCAGCCTTACGATATACCGTGAGTCGTATCCTGTCTCTAGAGCATGTGTAGCTCATTCATGAGAGAACAAGACGAAAGTTCACTGTAAGGGGCGAAAATCTGAGCCCATACTCACCTCCGTAAGGAGCTAACTGTCAAGCTAATGATATTAAAGAAGCGCTTGTTGGGAGGCAACCCAACCTGAATTAATTATTTATTTCCTTTTATTTTGTTTCATTTATCTTTTAGGGTCGTGATCATATGCAGTTAGAATAGAGAGAATTTCACAAGAGTGAAAATAGAACACTTTGGATGGAATATTAAAGTTGAACGCCAGCCAGGGTATCCCTGCTGGGCGTTTAATGCCCATCATGGCAGCATTGCTGGCATTGAACGCCATCCAGGGAGCAGCCATTGGGCGTTCAAAGGCTAGGGCAGAGAAGCAGGGAATCTGGATTCCTTAACTTCTCAGGACCTATGGGTCCCACAGCATCCTCACCTACCCTACCTACCCCACTTACTTTCACACTTCTCCATACACACTTCCCTAGAAACCCTAGCCCAATCACATCCATACCACTTCCCTAAAACCATCATAACTCGCACCTACCCCCACCCACTTCAAAATTGAATTTCCCACCCAAAACCCACCATATGGCCGAACCTAACCCCTCTCCCATCCTATAAATACCCCTCTTCATAACCCTTCATACACACACCTCTCATACCCTACTACACCTCCACAAGGCCGAAAGCCTTCTCTCCCTCTATATCCTTCTATTTTCTTCTTCTTCTACTCCATTCTTCTATTTTCTTTATTTTTGCTCGAAGACGAGCAAAGTTTTAAGTTAGGTGTGGGAAAAGCATAGCTTTTTTCTTTCCATTACCATTTATGGCACCCAAGGTTGGAGACTCCTCTAGAAAGAGGGAAAAAAAGGCAGTAGCCACTCTCTCTGAATCTTGGGAAATGGAGAGATTCATCACCAAAGCCTACCAAGACCACTTCTATGAAGTAGTGGCAGAGAAGAAAGTGATCCCTGAGGTCCCTTTCATACTCAAGAAGAATGAGTACCCGGAGATCCAAAGAGAAATCTGAAAAAGAGGTTGGGAAGTCCTAACCAATCCCATTCAGGATGTTGGGATTCTCATGGTGCAAGAGTTCTATGCTAATGCATGGGTTACTAAAAACCATGACACTAGTGTGAACTCAAATCCAAGGAATTGAATCACCATGATCCGAGGAAGAATCCTAGATTTCAGCCCGAAAAGTGTGAGGTTAGCGTTCAACTTGCCTCTAATGCAAGGAGATCCTCATCCTTGCACTAGGAGAGTCAACTTTGATCAGAGATTGGATCAGGTGCTCTCAGATATCTTTGTGGAAGGAGCATAGTGGAAAAGAGATTCCCAAGGCAAGCCTATTCAACTAAGAAGGGTTGACCTTAAGCCCATAGCTAGAGGATGGTTAGAATTCATCCAAAGATCCATCATTCCTACTAGCAATCGGTTAGAAGTGACCATTGACAGAGCCATCATGATCCATTGCATTATGATTGGAAGTGAGGTGGAAGTACATGAGGTGATTCCTCAAGAATTGTACAAGGTAGCTAAGAAGCCTTCCACCAATGCAAGGTTGGCATTCTCACACCTCATCTGTCATCTATGCAATTCAGCTGGAATTATCATAAAAGGAGATATCTCCATTGGGGAGGACAAGTCCATCACTAAAAAGAGGATGGAGCAAACCAGAGAGCATGCACAAGAGCCTGTGCAGCTCCCTCAGCATGAGATCTCTGAGATGCCTCAAGGGATGTACTTTCCTTTCCAAAGCTATTGGGATCAATGGCAGACTTCTCTTGGAGAATAGAGCACTAACATAGAGCAATTGAGGATGGAGTATTGCTTTTGTTTTTTGAATGTATGATTAAATAGTGCATATTTGAACTTGGAATTTTAGGATGTTGGCTCTTGAAAGAATAAGGAAAAAGGAAAAGTATTATTGATAATCTAAAAAAAAACTAAAAATTGATTCTTGAAGCAAGAAAAAGCAGCAAAAAGAAAAAGAAAAAGCATGATACAAAAGAAAAAAAAATGCATGAGAAAAAGAAAGAAACAAATGGCGAAAAGAAAAAAAATAAAAAGCAGAAAAATACATTACTGCACAAAAATGCAGGAAAAGGAGGGTAGATTGAAAAATCCAATAACCCTTTAAGACGAACGTGCCTAACAAACACCCGCATCTACTTGTGTTTGCGTGAATACATGGCCGAAAGGCACAAACCAACAGCTATTTTTATACATTTCTCAAACAGCTAATCCACGACTTCGTTGGGGACTTCTCGAAATACCAGTTCAGCTGATTTTCGGGGAGATTAGGGTCTCTGTGGTATAGGATAAAATCCATAGAAGTAGCATTCTCTGATCTGGTAGATTCGACTTTGTCTATGGCATTTTGAGTAGGATCGCCAGGAGAATGAACTGCTAAGAGCTTCACCCTCCGTCAGATTGAATGACCACGGGCAATGGCACTTGATCTGGAGCAAAGGAGATTAATGACCACGGGCAATGGCTTTGATCACATACAGCCTGCCATAGAAGAAGATCATTCACAAGCAAAGAAGACAGTAGTACCAGAGTTAATTCAGAAAAGCAAAGTAACTCCAACTCTCAACTCTATTCCTATTAATATTTTCTACCTCTTTTTCTTTATTCATTTCAAGTCATACATTACTCTTACAACTTCAAATCAACAACCTTCTGATCTGCCTGACTAAGACCTACAAGATAACCATAGCTTGCTAAAAACCACAATCCTCGTGGGATCGACCCTGACTCACTCAGGTATTACTTGGATGACCCAGTGCACTTGCTGGTACAACAGTACAAAGGTGTGGAGATTCATGCTACTAGGTAGTTATGAAATTCATGCTGGTCGGTTTGTAGAAGAACAAAAATGGTAGCAGAAGAGATGTGTTTCTTCAACAAGGTGTGTGCTTATGCGGTCCTTACTACTAATGAAATCTGTTTTACTTTGTTCTGTCACTAGTAATGTGCTTCTTGTTTTTGTAAGTACTATTATTTATTAGTTATCATAATTTTCATTAATGCTATTTATTTATTTTGAAATGTTTCAATTTTCAAGCATAGTGGTAGTGACTAAATCCGGGCAAAGGAAAAAATAGAAGATGAAAGTTTTAAGCTTCCCTAAATGTCTTTGAAAAGATTTTGTATTGGAGAGTTAACAATCCATATATAATAATCCATTTGCTACTAAGCTACTGTGAAATGAATAGCTAAGGATCTATACTGAAATGAGGACTAAGTGAAATTTGAACACACTGTGTATATCATATATGCGATGCTACTAAACTTGTAGATAAGGTAGATCTTTAATAGAGATCATGTTTGACTATTAAGGGAGATGATGTATTGGAAATGTATAAAATAGAGTTCATCTTTTAAGTACCATGAATTTCTTTAGTTCTTCTGGGGATTTATTGTTAATATAATGCTGGATGCATGATGAATTTTATTGCTTTAAAATTAATTATATATTATTCTTATTAATTAATTAGCCCATTCTTTCTTGTTATATTTTCCAATAAATAAATATATATCTGTAGCAAGTTTCATGTGTTCAGAACTAAGGAATGATGTGAGTATATACATATGTCATATATCTAATATAATAATTAATACTACGATCAAATTCTGTCCTTCTGACAAAAATTCTAAAAACTCCTTTATTTTTAGAAAAGAGATAGTTGTCACTTGGATCCGTGCTTGTACTTGAAGTAACTACGTGGTGCACGAAATTGTGATCTTAGGCAACGGCGCCAGAAACTCTGTACGCACGTCTTAATAAATCATTTTTCATTCACAACTTCGATACAACTAACCAGCAAGTGCACTGGGTCGATCCCACGGAGATTGTTGGTATGAAGCAAGCTATGGTCATCTTGTAAATCTCAGTCAGGCAGATATAAAATAGTTATGGAGTTTTTGAAATTATATAATAAAATAAGGATAGAAATACTTATATAAATCATTGGTGAGAATTTCAGATAAGCGCATAGAGATGCATTCGTTCCTCTGAACCTCTGCTTTCCTGCTGTCTTCATCCAATCAATCTTACTCCTTTCCATGGCTGGCTTTATGTAAGGACATCACCGTTGTCAATGGCTACTTTTAATCCTCTCTGGAAAATGGTCCAAATGCTCTGTCACAGCACGGCTAATTGTCTGGAGGCATCACCCTTGTCAATGGCTGCATCTTATCCTCTTGTGAAAATGGTCCAAATGCTTTGTCACAGCACGGCTAATCATCTGAGGTTCTCGATCATACTGGAATAGGATTCACCCTCCTTTTGCGTCTGTCACTACGCCCAGCACTCGCGAGTTTGAATTTCGTCACAGTCATTCAATCCCAGAGTCCTACTCAGAATACCACAGACAAGGTTTAGACTTTCCAGACTCTCATGAATGCCGCCATCAATCTAGCTTATACCACGAAGACTCTGATTAAGAGATCCAAGAGATACTCATTCAATCTAAGGTAGAACGGAAGTGGTTGTCAGGCACGCGTTCATAGGGAATGATGATGATTGTCACGTTCATCACATTCAGGTTAAAGTGCGAATGAATATCTTAGAAGCGGAATAAGTTGCATTGAATAGAAAAACAGTAGTACTTTGCATTAATCTTTGAGGAACAGCAGAGCTCCACACCTTAATCTATGGAGTGTAGAAACTCTACTGTTAAAAATACATAAGTGAAAGGTCCAGGCATGGCCGAATGGCCAGCCCCCATGATCTAAGAACCAGGCGTCCCAAGATGTCTAATACAATAGTAAACAGTCCTATTTATACTAAACTAGTTACTAGGGTTTACAGAAGTAAGTAATTGATGCATAAATCCACTTCCGGGGCCCACTTGGTGTGTGCTTGGGCTGAGCTTGAATGTTACACGTGCAGAGGCTCTTTCTGGAGTTGAACGCCAGGTTGTAACGTATTTCTGGCGTTCAACTCTGGTTTGTGACGTATTTCTGGCGTTTAACTCCAGACAGCAGCGTAGAACTGGCGTTCAACGCCCTTTTACGTCGTCTAAACTCGGCCAAAGTATAGACTATTATACATTGCTGGAAAGCCCTGGATGTCTACTTTCCAACGCAATTGGAAGCGCGCCATTTTGAGTTCTTTAGCTCTAGAAAATCCACTTTGAGTGCAGGGAGGTTAGAATCCAACAGCATCAGCAGTCCTTCTTCTACCTCTGAATCTGATTTTTGCTCAAGTCCCTCAATTTCAGCCAGAAAATACCCGAAATCACAAAAAAAAACACAAACTCATAGTAAAGTCCAGAAATGTGGATTTAACATAAAAACTAATGAAAACATCCCTAAAAGTAACCAGATTCTACTAAAAACAGTGCCAAAAGCGTATAAATTATCCGCTCATCACAACACCAAACTTAAATTGTTGCTTGTCCCCAAGCAACTGAAAATCAAATAGGATAAAAAGAAGAGAATATACTATAAATTTCAAACTATCAATGAAACATAGCTCCAATCAAATGAGCGGGACTTGTAGAAGTCCCCAATTAGAGGTGTCCAGGGTTCTTAAGCACACTCTTTTTTTGCTTTGGACCTTGACTTTACCCGCTCAGTCTCAAGTTTTCCCTTGACACCTTCACGCCACAAGCACATGGTTAGGGATAGCTTGGTTTAGCCACTCAGGCCAGGATTTTATTCCTTTAGGCCCTCCTATCCACTGATGCTCAAAGCCTTGGGATCCTTTTTATTTACCCTTGCTTTTTGGTTTTAAGGGTTATTGGCTTTTTGCTCTTGCCTAATGGTTTTAAGAGCTTTTGGCTTTTTCTGCTTGCTTTTTATTTTTATTTTTTTTTCGCCTATATTTTTTTTCTCTTTTTTTTTTGCAAGCTTTGTTCTTTGCTGCTTTTTCTTGCTTCAAGAATCATTTTTATGATTTTTCAGATTATCAAATAACATGTCTCCTTATCATCATTCTTTCAAGACCCAACATATTTAACATTCTTAAACAACAACTTCAAAAGACATATGCACTGTTCAAGCATTCATTCAGAAAACAAGAAGCATTATCACCACATCAATATAATTAAACTAAGTTCAAGGATAAATTCGAAACTCATGTACTTCTTGTTCTTTTGAATTAAAACAGTTTTCATTTAAGAGAGGTGATGGATTCATAGGACATTCATAACTTTAAGACATAGTTACTAAATACTAATGATCATGTAATAAGACACAAACTTAGATAAGCACTTACCATAGAAAATGAAAAACAGAGAATGTAAGAACAAGGAATGAGTCCACCTTAGTGATGGTGGCGTTTCCTTCTTGAGGAACTAATGATGTCCTTGAGCTCTTCTATGTCTCTTCCTTGTCTTTGCTGCTCCTCCCTTATTGCTCTTTGATCTTCTCTAATTTCATGAAGGATGATGGAGTGCTCTTGATGTTCCACCCTTAATTGTCCCATGTTGGAACTTAATTCTCCTAGGGAGGTGTTGATTTGCTCCCAATAGTTTTGTGGAAGAAAATGCATTTGAGGCATCTCCGGGATCTCATGGTGATGAGCTTCATGCGTCTCTTGAGATCCATGAATGGGCTCTCTTGCTTGCTCCATCCTTTTCTTAGTGATGGGCTTCTCTTCCTCAATGGGAATGTCTCCTTCTATGTCAATCCCAGCTGAGTTGCATAGATGGCAAATGAGGTGGGGAAAAGCTAACCTTGCCATAGTGGAGGACTTGTCAGCTACCTTGTAGAGTTCTTGAGGTATAATCTCATGAACCTCCACCTCTTCTCCATTCATGATGCTATGGATCATGATGGCCCGGTCTATAGTAACTTCAGACCGGTTGCTAGTGGGAATGATTGAGCGTTGAATGAACTCCAACCATCCTCTAGCTACATGCTTAAGGTCCAGTCTTCTTAGTTGAACCGGCTTGCCTTTGGAGTCAATCTTCCATTGAGCTCCTTCCACACATATGTCCATGAGGACTTGGTCCAACCTTTGATTAAAGTTGACCCTTCTAGTGTAGGGGCGTGCATCTCCTTGCATCATAGGCAAGTTGAACACCAACCTCACATTTTCCGGACTAAAATATAAGTATTTCTCCCGAACCATTGTAATATAATTCTTTGGATTCGGGTTCTTACTTTGATCATGGTTCCTAGTGATCCATGCATTGGCATAGAACTCTTGAACCATTAGGATGCCGACTTGTTGGATGGGGTTTGTTAGAACTTCCCAACCTCTTCTTTGGATTTCATGTCGGATCTCCGGATACTCATTTCTCTTGAGCTTGAAATGGACCTCAGGGATCACCTTCTTCTTGACCACGACATCATAGAAGTGGTCTTGATGGGCTTTGGAGATGAACCTTTCCATCTCCCATGACTCGGAGGTGGGAGCTTTTGTCTTCCCTTTCCCTTTTCTAGAGGATTCTCCGGTCTTGGGTGCCATCAATGGTAATGGAAAAACAAAAAGCTTATGCTTTTACCATACCAAACTTAAAATATTTCTCGCCCTCGAGCAAGAGAAGAAAGAAGAGATGAAGAAGAAGAAGAAATGGAGGAGAGGGAGAGAGATGTGTTTCGGCCAAGAAGGGGAAGAGAGGGGTGTGTTGTGTGAAAATGAGGAGGAATGGAGGGCTATATATAGGGAAGGGAGGGGGGGTTAGGGTTCGGCCAAATAGGGTGGGTTTGGGTGGGAAATTGATTTTGAAGGTAGGTGGTGTTTATGAGGTAGGTTTATGGGGAAGAGTGGATGGATGTGAGTGGTGAAGTGGTGATAGGGAAGAGAGATTGAGGTGATTGGTGAAGAGTTTTGGGGAAGAGTGTTTATGGGATTGTGTGAAAGAGGGGTGAGAAGAAGTGAGTGGAGGTAGGTGGAGATCCTGTGGGGTCCACAGATCCTGAGGTGATCCTGTGGAGTCCACAGATCCTGAGGTGTTCAAGGATTTACAACCTTGCACCAAATTAGGCATGCAAAATGCCCTTGCACACAACTCTGGGCGTTCAGCGCCAGATTGGTGCTTGTTCTGGGCATTGAACGCCCATTTGTTGCCCATTTCTGGCGTTGAACGGCAGAACCATGCTTGTTCTGGGCGTTCAGCGCCAGCTCTTCTCCAGGGTGCAATTCTGGCGTTCAAATGCCCAGATGCTGCCCATTTTGGGCGTTCAGCGCCAGAACCATGCTCTGTTCTGGCGTTGAACGCCAGCCAGATGCTTCTTACTGGCGTTTAAATGCCAGTGAGATCCTCCTCCAGGGTGTGATTTTTCTTCTGCTGTTTTTAATTCCGTTTTTGATTTTTATATTTATTTTGTGACTCCACATGATCATGAACCTAATAAAACATGAAAGAACAAGAAAAATAAAATTAGATAAATAAAAACTGGGTTGCCTCCTAACAAGCGCTTCTTTAATGTCAATAGCTTGACAGTGGGCTCACAGATGTTCAGAGCATTGTTGAAACCTCCCAACACCAAACTTAGAGTTTGGATATGGGAGTTCAACACCAAACTTAGAGTTTGGTTGTGGCCTCCCAACACCAAACTTAGAATTTGACTGTGGGGGCTCTGGTTGACTCTGTTTTGAGAGAAACTTTTTATGCTTCCTCTCCATGTTTATAGAAGGATAACCTTGAGTTGTAAACACAAGGGAGTCCCCATTCAATTGAAGGACTAATTCACCTCTGTCAACATCAATCACAGCTCTTGCTGTGGCTAGGAAGGGTCTTTCAAGGATGATGAATTCATCCTCATCCTTCCCAGTATCTAGGACTATGAAATCAGCAGGGATGTAAAGGCCTTCAACCTTTACTAACACATCCTCTACTTGTCCATAAGCATGTTTTCTTGAATTGTCTGCCATCTCTAATGAGATTTTAGCAGCTTGTACCCCATAGATTCCCAATTTCTCTATTACAGAGAGAGGCATGAGGTTTATCCCTGAACCAAGGTCACACAGAGCCTTTTTAAAGATCATGTTGCCTATGGTACAAGGTATTATGAACTTTCCAGGATCCTGTTTCTTCTGAGGCAATGTCAGTTGATCCAGATCACTCAGTTCATTAGTGAACAAGGGAAGTTCATCTTCCCAAGTCTCAATACCAAATAATTTGGCATTCAGCTTCATGATTGCACCAAGGTACTTGGTAACTTGCTCTTCAGTAACATCCTCATTCTCTTCAGAAGATGAATACTCATCAGAGCTCATGAATGGCATAAGAAAGTTCAATGGAATCTCTATGGTCTCTAGATGAGTCTCAGATTCCGTTGGTTCCTCAGAGGGAAGCTCCTTATTGATCACTGGACGTCCCAGGAGGTCTTCCTCCTTGGGATTCACGTCCTCTCCTTCCCTTACAGGTTCGGCCATGGTGATCAATTCAATGGCCATGCACTCTCCTTTTGGATTTTCTTCTGTATTGCTTGGGAGAGTACTAGGAGGAATTTCAGTGATCCTTTTACTCAGCTGGCCCACTTGTGCTTCAAAATTTCTAATGGAGGATATTGTTTCATTCATGAAACTCACAGTGGCCTTAGATAGATCAGAGACTAAGTTTGCTAAATTAGAAGTATTTTATTCAGAGTTCTCTGTCTGTTGCTGAGTGGATGATGGAAAAGGCTTGCTATTGCTAAACCTGTTTCTTCCACCATTATTAAAGCCTTGTTGAGGCTTTTGTTGATCCTTCCATGAGAAATTTGGATGATTTCTCCATGATGAGTTATAGGTGTTTCCATAAGGTTCACCTAAGTAATTTATCTCTGCTATTGTAGGGTTCTCAGGATCATAAGCTTCTTCTTCAGAAGATGCCTCTTGAGTACTGTTGGATGCAGCTTGCATTCCATTCAGACTCTGAGAAATCATATTGACTTGCAAAGTCAATATTTTGTTCTGAGCTAATATAGCATTCAGAGTATCAATTTCAAGAACTCCCTTCTTCATAGGCGTCCCATTATTCACAGGATTCCTTTCAGAAGTGTACATGAACTGGTTATTAGCAACCATGTCAATGAGTTCTTAAGCTTCTACAGGCATTTTCTTTAAGTGAATGGATCCACCTGCAGAGGTATCCAATGACATTTTAGCTAATTCAGACAGACCATCATAGAATATGTCCAGGATGATCCATTCTGAAAGCATGTCAGAAGGACACTTTTTGTTCAGTTCTTTGTATCTCTCCCAAGCTTCATAGAGGGATTCACCTTCTTTCTGTCTGAAGGTTTGAACATCCACTCTAAGCTTACTCAGCTTTTGAGGAGGAAAGAACTTGGCTAAGAAAGCCTTGACCAGCTTATCCCAAGAGTTCAGGCTATCTTTGGGTTGAGACTCCAACCATATTCTAGCTCTGTCTTTCACAGCAAAAGGGAAAAGCATGAGTCTGTAGACTTCAGGATCTACTCCATTAGTCTTAACAGTATCACATATCTGCAAGAATTCAGTTAAGAACTGAAAAGGATCTTCAGATGGAAGTCCATAAAACTTGCAATTCTGCTGCATCAGAGAAACTAATTGAGGTTTCAGCTCAAAATTGTTTGCTCCAATGGCAGGAATGGAGATGCTCCTTCCATGTAAATTGGAATTAGGTGCAGTAAAGTCACCAAGCATCCTCCTTGCATTATTATTATTTTCGGCTGCCATCTCCTCTTCCTGTTCAAAAATTTCTGAAAGGTGCTTGCTGGATTATTGTAATTTAGCTTCTCTTAGTTTCCTCTTCAGAGTCCTTTCAGGTTCTGGATCTGCTTCAACAAAAATATTCTTGTCTTTGCTCCTGCTCATATGAAAAAGAGGGACAGAAAAATAATAATAATAGGGGTCCTTTTTACCACAATATAGAGGTCCCTGTGTGAATAGAAGAAAAGAAGAAGAGAAAATCTGAACTCAGAGAGAGAGATGGGGTTCGGATTTTTGGTGAGTAAGGAAGAGATGTTAGTAAATAAATAAACAAATAGAAGAAGATGAGAGGGGGAAGTGAATTTTCAAAAATAATTTTTGAAAAAGAGTTAGTGGTTTTCGAAAATAGTTTTTGAAAAAGGTTAGTAATTTTTTTGAAATTTTAAAATCAGAAGTTAAAATAATTAGTTAATTAAAAAGAAATTTTGAAAAAGAGGGAAGATATTTTTGAAAATTAGAGAGAGGGAGTTAGTTAAGTAGTTTTGAAAAAGATAAGAAACAAACAAAAAGTTAGTTAGTTAGTTGAAACAAATTTGAAAATCAATTTTGAAGAGATAAGAGGATAAGAAGTTAGAAAGGATATTTTAAAATTAAATTTTGAAAAAGATAAGATAAGGAGATATTTTTGAAAAGATATGATTGAAATTATTTTTGAAAAAGATTTGATTTTTAAAATCACAATTAATGACTTGATTCACAAGAAATCACAAGATATGATTCTAGAACTCAAAGTTTGAATCTTTCTTAACAAGCAAGTAACAAACTTGAAATTTTTGAATCAAAACATTGATTGATGATGTTATTTTCGAAAATTAGGAGATAAAGATAAGTAAAAGATTTTTGAAAAATATTTTTAAAATTTTCGAAAATAAATAAGAAAAATGAAAAAGATTTTATTTTTGAAAAAGATTTTGAAAAAGATAAGATTTTTGAATTGAAAATTTGATTTGACTCATAAAAACAACTAGATTTTTAAAAAGTTTTGAAAAAGTCAACTCAAATTTTCGAAATTTATGAGTGAAAAAGGGAAAGATATTTTTTTTTATTTTTGAATTTTTAATGATGAGAAAGAAAAACATGAAATTGATGCAATGCATGAAAATTTTGGATCAAAACAATGAATGCATGCAAGAATGCTATGAATGTCAAGATGAACACCAAGAACATTATGAAGATCATGATGAACATTAAGAACATATTTTTGAAAATTTTATATGCAAAGAAAACATGCAAGACACCAAACTTAGAAATCTTTCATGTTGAGACACTATGAATGCAAAAATGCACATGAAAAACAAGAAAAGATGCAAAACAAGAAAACCTCAAGATCAAACAAGAAGACTTACCAAGAACAACTTGAAGATCATGAAGAACACCATGAATGCATGAATTTTTCGAAAAATGCAAGATGAACATGCAATTGACACCAAACTTTAAATCTGACTCAAGACTCAAACAAGAAATACAAAATATTTTATTTTTATTTTTATGATTTTATGATTTTTTTGTATTTTCTTTTAATTTTTTCGAAAATTATTTTGAAAAAGAAAAATAAGGATTCCAAAATTTTTAATATGAATTCCACGAATCTTATACTCTTTATTCTAAAGCTCCAATCAAAGGGTCAGGCATGGCTTAATAGCCAGCCAAGCTTTAGTATGTAACTCAAACATGACACACCTGACATTCCCTATCGAGAAGAATTAGACATGGCTTTACAGCCAGCCAGGCTTCAACATGCTTCATGAAACACTAGAATTCATTCTTAAAAATTCTGAAGAAAAATATATTTTTGAAAACATTTTTATTTTAAAATTTTTTTTCGAAAACAAAGGAGAAATTTTTGAAAGATTTTTAAAAAATTTTTGAAAATAAAACAAAAAGAAAATTACCTAATATGAGCAATAAGATGAACCATCAGTTGTCCAAACTCGAACAATCCCCGGCAACGGCGCCAAAAACTTGGTGCACGAAATTGTGATCTCAGGCAACGGCGCCAGAAACTCTGTACGCACGTCTTAATAAATCGTTTTTCATTCACAACTTCGATACAACTAACCAGCAAGTGCACTGGGTCGTCCAAGTAATAAACCTTACGTGAGTAAGGGTCGATCCCACGGAGATTGT
>NC_029785.2:58540700-58598066 GCF_000816755.2 Arachis ipaensis
TGTTTCTGGCGTTTAACTCCAGACAGCAGCGTAGAACTGGCGTTCAACGCTCTTTTACGTCATCTAAACTCGGCCAAAGTATGGACTATTATACATTGCTGGAAAGCCCTGGATGTCTACTTTCCAACGCAAATGAAAGCGCGCCATTTTAAGTTCTGTAGCTCCAGAAAATCCACTTTGAGTGCAGGGAGGTCAGAATCCAACAGCATCAGCAGTCCTTCTTCAACCTCTGAATCTGATTTTTGCTCAAGTCCCTCAATATCAGCCAGAAAATACCTGAAATCACAGAAAAACACACAAACTCATTGTAAAGTCCAGAAATGTGAATTTAACATAAAAACTAATGAAAACATCCCTAAAAGTAACTAGATTCTACTAAAAACATACTAAAAACAGTGCCAAAAAGCGTATAAATTATCCGCTCATCAGTCATGCATCATCCAATTTGTCATATAATTCATGCAAAATTCTCATGAAATCATGTAAAGTGCACAATGTATGCTTGAATCAAGATGTAAGTGAATATCTACCCAAAACTAGCTTATTTTCTAAGAAAATACATGAAACTACCTTAAAAACAGTAAAGAAAAGGTCAGTGAAACTGGCCAAAATGCCCTGGCATCAAGAAGAAGCAGAGCTTCAACTTCCTTTGATTCTGAACCTGAGAGGACCTTCCTTAGATTAAGGAGGGAAGCAAGAGGGAAGAGAGTAGTTGGTGCTGAGGAAGAGGAAGAGTACTTTGAACTAGATATGGATGAGAATATGGAGAATCATCATGAAGAAGAGCAGAGGAAAGCAGAGATTCAGACGACAGAGCATCTCCGGAACCTCAGCCTGTTTCTCATTACTGAATCACAAGTACTATTTATTTCATGTTATTTATTTTTCATAAATACAATCAGTCTTATCATTAATCTCCTGACTAAGATTTACAAAATAACCATAGCTTGCTTCAAGCCGACAATCTCCGTGGGATCGACCCTTACTCACGTAAGGTATTACTTGGACGACCTAGTGCACTTGCTGGTTAGTTGTGCGGAGTTGTGAAAAGTGTAATCACAATTTCGTGCACCAAGTTTTTGGCGCCGTTGCCGGGGATTGTTCGAGTTTGGAGAACTTACGGTTTATTTTGTTGCTTAGATTAGGAAAAGTTTATCTATTTGATTTAGAGTCACTAAATTTGAGTCTTTTATTATTGTTTTTGTTAAAATTTTTAGAATCCTTATTTCCTTTTTCTAGATTGTTTTCGAAAATTTTAATAAATAATTAAAAACCAATAAACTAATAATTGAGTTTAGTTTCATGTTTTAAGTTTGGTGTCAATTGCATGTTTTTATTTTTCTTTCAATTTTTCGAATTACATGCTCTTAGTTCTTTATTGATTTTCAAGTTGTTCTTGTTTATTTTCCTTGTTTGATCTTTAGTCTTTCTTGTTTTATGTCTTTCCTTGTTTTTCTTGTGCATTTTTGAATTATTAGTGTCCAAAATATAAAAATTTTTAAGTTTGGTGTCCTTTGTGTCCTTATTTCCTTAAAAATTTTCAAAATTTGTTCTTGGTGTTCATCTTGATCTTCAAAATGTTCTTGGTGTTCATCTTGACATTCAAAGTTTTCTTGTTTGTTTTCTTTGTCTTGATCTAAAAATTCTAAGTTTGGTGTCTTTTTATTGTTTTTCTCTTTCCTCATTAAATTCAAAATATCTTTTCCCTTTATTTTAATTGAATTTTTTATTTTTACTTTTAAAAATTCAGATTTTTATTTTAAATTTTTTATTCTATCTTATCTTAGTTTAAAAATTTCAAAATTCAAATCTCTTTCAAAAAAAAAAATCTCGTTTTTTAAATATTCTCTTTTATTTATTTCTTTTTTTTACAAGTATCTTTAATTTTAAGACATGTCTTTTTCAAAACTCCCTAACCACTTTCTCTCTCTCCAATTTTCGATTTTCGAATCCAAAATTTTTCAAATTTTTTTTTAATTAATTAGCCATTTTAGTATTCGAATTTTTTATTTATTATTTATTTTAATCTACTTTATTTTATTTTCTTATAGTTTTTGAAAACTTATTTTCTAGTTCCAATTATTTTATTTTCTTTTCTTTTGAATTCGGTTATCCTTAATTAAATAAAATAAAAACAAAAATATTTTGATTTTCCTTTACCTTATTTCTATTTTACAATCCACATCATCTCCCTTTCTCCATCATGGACCTAAGTGGAATTGAACAGTCCAGAAGGACTCTGGGGTCCTATGCTAACCCCACTAATGCTTCCTATGGGAGTAGTATCTGTATACCTCCCATAAGAGCTAGCGGTTTTGAGCTAAATCCCCAGCTCATTATCATGGTACAGCGAAATTGCCAGTATTCTGGTCTTCCACAGGAAGAACCTAATGAGTTTCTGGTACAGTTCTTACAAATTGCTGACACAGTACATGATAAAGAAGTAGATCAGGAAGTCTACAGATTATTACTGTTTCCATTTGCTGTAAAAAATCAAGCTAAGAGGTGGTTAAACAACCAACCCACAGCAAGCATAAGAACATGGAAATAGTTATCAGACAAATTTCTGAATCAATATTTCCCTCCAAAAAGGATGACACAGCTAAGGTTGGACATCCAAGGCTTTAAACAAGAGGATAATGAATCCTTTTATAATGCCTGGGAGAGGTACAGAGGGATGCTAAGGAAATGCCCCTCTGAAATGTTTTCAGAATGAGTACAGTTAGACATCCTTTACTATGGGCTTACAGAAAAGGCCCAAATGTCTCTAGACTATTCAGCTGGTAGATCTATACATATGAGAAAGACAATTGAAGAGGCTCAAGAACTCATTGATACAGTTGCTAGAAATCAATATCTATGTTTAAGCAGTGGGTCCTCCATGAAAGAAGAAGCTAATGCAGTATCCAATGAACTTAGTCCTCAAGAACAAGTTGCTGAACTCAATCAGCAATTGCTTAGTATAACAAAACAGTTAGTGATAAACCCCGATTTTGCGGTTTATTTTATGCTTATTTTAGGGGATTTTATCACCTTTTTCCCACATTTATTCAATGAAATAGCATGGTTTTGTAATTCTCTCTTAAATTGTGCTTAAGTGTAAAAACGTGCTTTTTAGGCCCTTAAATTGGTGATTTTGATTCATTTTAATTCCATTCGATGCCTTGATGTGTTTGTTGAGTGATTTCAGGTTCATAAGGCAAGTATTGGATGGAAGAAATGAGGAGAAAAGCATACAAAGTGGAGAATGCATGAAGAAACAAGAGTTGGGAATTCATCAATGGGAGCGTGCACGTGCAAAAGTGGTTTTACATAGAGACGCGCACGCGTACATGCCGCGTACGCCCGAATGAAGAAACATCCAATCGACGCGCACACGCACATGGCGCGTATGCACCGATACTCTCACGTGACCCACTTAAAGGCAAAACACTGGGGGCAATTTCTGAGCTGCCCAGGCCCAGATCCAACTTGTTTCTGAGTGTATTTCATGCAAAATTGAAGTCCAAGCAAAGGGGGAGCAATTAGTTAGCCAACATGAGCCTTTAGTTAGTTTTCTAGGGAGAGAAGCTCCCTCTTCTCTCTAGAATTAGGTTAGGATTAGGTTAAATTGTCATAGATCCATGTTTAATTCCTTGATTCATCTTGTTTCTTTTATAATCTCTCATGTTTACATATTGATTTTCTTAGTTGTAATGCAATTTGATGTTGATGTTTCTTTCATATTGATCTTGCTTGCTATTATTGGTTTCCATTTCTTCTTCTCTTCCCCCATAACCGGCTCTGTAACCACCGCACCGGCAAGCGTCCCGTAACCGTCGCCGTCGCCACGACCCCCTCTCTCTTCTTCCCTTGCTCCTTCTTCCTCACCGTCTCTCTCTCTCTCTCTCTCACTCAATCCTCTCCTCTTTTTCTCACCTTGTCCCTACTCCATCTCCCTGCTCTGTTCCGACGCCGCCACAAGCGCCACTGCACAGCCACCGATCCTGAGAGCCACCACCGTTCTGCCACTTCTTCTTCTTTCCTGTCTTCAATTCCTCTGCCTTCTACTTCCCAGGTCTCTGCCTTCCCCTGTTCTGTTTTCTTTACTATTTTGCATTAATTTTGTTGATTAGTTTAGTTAGTTTAGTTTAATTAGGTGGTTAGAGAATTTGGGCTGTGTAGTAGATTTAGGTTGTCTTGAATAATGTTAATGATTGAAAGTGTTACCGTTATATGGATTTTCCTACTTTGTCTATGCTGTATGGTTTGCTCCTGTGCCAATTTGGATTGTTGATGCTGAGTGTTGCTTCCCTCATGACTACTAGTTGCTTAATTGCCTATTGCTGTTCGTTGCTGTCTATTGGCTTACATGCCTATTTCATATGAATTCACATCTGGCTTTTATCTTTGATTGTAATGCATTTATATGGAACCTTATTTGATTGTTTGAACTTGGGAAATAGCCAATTTACTACTGAAATGCTGCCGGATTTTTCCTAACCATATCTCATAAATTAACATTGTTTTGATTGATGCAACAAGCTTCTATTTGACGATTTCTGTGTCAATAGGATTTTGTTTGCTAAATAGTTTTGGATACTCCTCAAGGACGTGTTTACAAGTTTTGGTCATTCTTGTAGTACTCTTTGTTTGCTTACGTACATTGTATAGTTGAGTAAGCTTTCAGATTGACCATAACTTGAAACTCTTTCGAGATTTTGTGCCTCTTCTGCATAAACTCACAAGTTTGAAGGTCTTTAATCGGTGTGACTAATTGATCCATTATATTAGTGCCTAATTTGCATTAAGTCACATGGATCATGAAATTTTCCATTCTTGTTTCAACTTGTAAATTTTATGCCTCTTTGGAATTGGTGTTGAATGTTTCTTGATTTCCTTGTTCCTCAATGTTCTGATTTTACCAACACCAATTCATACAATTCTAGTGATCTTCACAATTGATTGATGACTTATTTTCACAATTAGTTGCTTTTTGGCAATGTTATATTTCATTATCAATGACTATATGCAATTCATGGTTGTGAGTATGCTTACATCCATACTTTGTACACTTCTTTTAATTGAGCCGATAATTGTCATATCACTGATTTTTGAACTAATTTCTAACTCTAACTTGATTAACCAACTGATTTCTTCCTTTTGTTTTAAACATAACCCTTTTTAATCATTCTTTTGAATATGGCATTTCTTAGGCTCAATGAACAAGTATTGTGCAATTATGGTTTGAATTCTTGGTTTGTGACTTGGTTTGAATTCTGAATTTTGTTACCTGCATTCCAAGAATTCTCTTTTCTCACTCACTTCATGAATATGCCTTACTTTGAGTTCTTTACATCTACTTGGCTAGCTGCTTATATCATGCTACATCTGTTTTTTAGGATGTCAGACAAAGGGAAAGCCATAGCTACCACCTCAAAGAAGAGAAAGCGCTTTAAAACCTCTACCCCTTCACCCAATACAAATTATGCTAAAAATCCCCTAAATGAAGTGGACAAAGAAAATCAGCTACTCCCATCCGCTGATCCAATCAAATTCCCCAACCTCTACTGTGAGCTTCGCTTTCCTAAATTCCGGAAGACGAACCTGAACATTGAGAAGAAGCTGGTCCTTCCTAATGATGTGAGACGTGCCATAAACACCCACATTCTGGAGTTAGGATTGGACTTTGTTGACAGAGATTTGGGGAGGATAAACATTTCATAGGTGAGAGAATTCTACTGCAACTTCTTCCGTGCCACTCTTGATTCAGTCCAAGTGTAGGGTAGAGAGATTCTGATCACTGAGGCAGCTATCGGGGAGCCATTGCTTTGCCAACCCCGTACTGGTGACTCATGCGCCTGTCAGTAGGCAGAGGTAGCTATCCACTGCATGACCTTCGATTATGAGGTGCTAAAGCGCGTGATTACCACACCTGACGCCCCTTAGGTGATGGATTCTGGGAACAAGAAGCCCAAGGGGATGCTTTTCACTTACCTGTCGAGAGAGGCCAAGACTTGGCAGCATATATTCGCCCATTATGTCTTGCCCACCACTCACTTTTCAGAGATTCCGATGGATATGCTGGTTCTGATTGGGTGTGTGATGGAGGGGAAGGAGGTAGACTTCGCCCGGCTGATTAGACAGAGTATGTGGCGCGCTCACATTCGTAGTCTACTGCCATTTTCTACACTGGTTACTAGCATGATTGAGCTAGCTGATGTCCCGTGGGAGGACGATGATGTGACACCACCACCCCCAGATGATGATGACAAGGAGGTTATTATTCCATGGGGTGGGTGGGTGCACGAGAAGCCTCCACCCAGACGTCGCTCTCGAGCCAGAGTAGTGGTGGAGGCAGCTCAGCCCTCATCATCAGCAGCAGCAGCAGGACCCGCCTCATCTTCGGTGGCTGCAGCATCCTTACCACCACCACCTGCACCTGAGCCGACTTACCTGTTGGTACAGCACCTGTTTCACTTCATGGAGCGCAGCGAGCATCGTATCATGCGACGTCTCGACCGCATAGATCAGGTGTTGGTCTCACAGGGTATTGAGCTACCTCCATGATGCGCATAAACTAGTTATGCTACGATTTAGGAAATTGCACGATCGGCAAAATTCCTTCCGGCAAGTGCACCGGTTATCGTCAAGTAAAAACTCACAATAGAGTGAGGTCGAATCCCACAAGGATTGGTTGAGTGAGCAATTCGGATTAGAAGTGTGTTCTAGTTGAGCGGAATCAAGATTTAGATGAGAATTGCGGAATGTAAAATTGCATGAATTAAAGAGCGAGAAGCTAAATTGCTGAAATTAAAAGGGATGGGGGTGATTGCATGAATTTAATTGCAGAATGTAAAGAGAAAGTGGTAAATCAGAAATGGGGAGTTCATTGGGTGTTAGGAGATATTGAGATCTCCGAATCAAAACATGTTTATCTCTTCCTCAAGCAATGCGTTCATTAAATTTTGCTTGGCAATCTTATATGATTGGATCCCAATCCCTTGGCTCACCAATTCTCTCTAAAAATGAACAAATTCCCAATCCCTTGGTTTAAATGTTCATAAGAAGAGATGATGCTCGATCACTGATTATACCACACAGTTTCATGAACCACAATTTGGTAGGATTACATGTCACAATATCCATCCAAACCCCAATCCAATTCACTGTGAGAAAGCTTCTCTAGCATGAATCCTCCATTCCTTTCCCAAGGTTCCGAAGGATTCCAATTATGGGTAGTTTCTTTCCCAAGACAACTACCCAATGGAATTAGATCGAGAAGCTTTCTAACAAAATTTAAGAGAAAAGATTGAAGAAGAAGATAAACTATTATTGATTCATTGAATTACAATAGAGCTCCCTAACCCAATGAAAGGGGTTTAGTGAGTCATAGCTCTGAATTCAACTACAAAGATATGAAAACTAGCTAAAAAATGAAAAGGTCCCAGTTCCCTCTAACTTAAATTCTATCCTATTTATACACTTTCTATATTGAGCTTCTGTTGTGTTTCTTGGGCTTTGAGGCCTCTCCGTTTAAGCTCCAGTTTGAGGTCAAACTGGAGCTTAAACGTGGAAATGGCTCCCTGGTGCTTTTCCTATTCTGGCGTTTAACCTCCAGTTTAAGGTTAAACTGGAGGTTAAACGTGGAACTCTTTCCTGAGTGGTATTCTCATTCTGGCGTTTAACCTCCAGTTTAAGGTTAAACTGGAGGTTAAACTTCAATTCCAGCATTTCTTAGCCTCAATGATTCTGGCGTTTAAGCTCCAGTTTAGGCTTAAACTGGAACTTAAACTCCACATGTGATATTCAAGCTTCCTTTATTGATTTTGTTGCTTCCTTGCTTAGCCTCTTCTTCCCTGAAATCATCCAAACAATTGCATCAAAGTCTTGCAAAATTTCATGAGAAATCTTCCATTCATAGCATTCAAGTAATATAACTAAAACTCATGGAATTTGCATCAAAATCATACTGTTTGGATGGTTCATTGCTTTGTTATTCATTTAACCATTCTTGGTTACTTAAAGCTCAAGAAAATGCATAAAACTACTAAAACTAACAGAAAAATGCTAGTGAAACTAGCCTAAGATGCCTTGGCATCACAACACCAAACTTAATACTTGCTTGTCCCTAAGCAAGTCCTGAGTTAATTGAGAAGAAAGTATGAAACAGAAAGCAATTAAATTGGCTACATTAGTAAGCACTTGAAGTTCATCAGAAGGGTTTTATGCAAAAAGTTGCAGCATCACTTTTTCATACTTATCAGGTAAAATTATCACTTTTTCATTGCATCCATCAAACACTGCTATGGCCTCTTGTTACTCTTATGTCCTTGGCACTTTTCTCTTCTTTGTTTTTCTTTTCTTTTTGGATGGTTCATTGCTTTGTTATTCATTTAACCATTCTTGGTTACTTAAAGCTCAAGAAAATGCATAAAACTACTAAAACTAACAGAAAAATGCTAGTGAAACTAGCCTAAGATGCCTTGGCATCACACCACTCCCGGACTCTCCAGCCTCTGACGAGCAGGATCAGGAGGAGGAGCATGTTGAGGAGCCGACTCAGCAGGAGGCACCACCAGAGACACAGGCCACCACAGAGCTTCAGCAGCCTCCTGAGGATCCACAGCCACAGCCACAGCCTGAGCTACAGCCTGGCGCGATTGTTGACCCCCATCCCGCGCTTCAGCAGTAGCATCGAGGACGATGCTTCATCTTAAAGTGTGGGGAGGTCACCGTTCGTAACTGATGAATAGCATTTATGTGGTGAATTTTTAGACATTTAGCCTCTAGTTCTACTACTTTATTTTATTTCGCATTTTATCCTTGCATTTTATCTTTGAGATCATTTTGGGATTACTGTATATATTTGTCATTGTGGATACCCTTATTTTGGTTTTTGGCTTTTATTATATATGTGTATATTGCATTTTGGCTTTTGATTGTGATCAGAAAAATATTTTAGATTGTTAAAACCTAGTTGACCCTTTTTGTATAAGGATTGTGTTTTTATTGAAAAGAGAGTAAACTGGGGAAAATTTTTAAAATTTTCTAAATCACAACCTTCCATTAGAATGAGCTTAGTCAATATGATGAAAATCTCCAAAAATTTCATTTCTAGAGCACCACTCCAATTGGTTGAAAATTTTTTTTAGAACTTGCTCGATTAACACACTTTATGGATCATGTTTTGAGCTAAGAACACAAGCATGAGAGTTTTGAGCCTAATTGTGTGGTTACATCATATAACCACTTATTTTCATTCTTGTGTGCATTATTCTCTTCCTATGATTGTAATCTTTGATTTGTTTAATTCTATATGTCCATTACTTTGTGTATACATGCATTTATATGATTGAGGCCATTGTTCAAATAGCTCACTTACCCAAATAGCTAAATTTTTATCTTCCATTGCTAGCCAATTTTGAGCCTACGCTTAACCCATTTGTTCTTAATTATAGCACATTACAAGGTGAAAAACAATAAATGTCCCTTGTTTGGATCTTTGATTAGCTTAGGCTAGTGAGAGTGTTTATCATTTGATTTTGGAAAAGTTGGGTATATTGGGTAGAGATAAAAGTGTTTGTGTTTATGTTGAAAATTTTGGGAATTGGGTGCACACTCATATACATTAATCACGTGCAAACCATATGCATTGATATTCTTATATATATATATATATATAAAGTTTAATAATGATCAATGCATATGTGTGGTGAACAAAGAAGAGAATACATGAGTGTGTGTAAAAGTGAAGAATAGATAACTAGGTATGTTTAGAATTTTATAAGTTGTCATATGTTGTGTGGAAAGTTTAAGTTGATCAAAGATTCAAATCTCAAGCTCACTTGACCATATGCATCCTACCTTGACCCTAGCCCCATTACAACCTATGGGAAAGCCCTCATGATATTTGTATGCATGCATAAGGTAATTGTTGATTGTTAGATGAAAAACAAATCTTGGAAAGCATGATTAGGGGAGAATTGAGTGAATTAACCCCATACACTTGAGTGCATAGAGCAGATACACATCCGGCGAGGGTTCGATCGCTCAATTACATGTTTCCACCCATGATCATCTTTTCTTACAAGTTTGTAAAAAGTCTCTCAATGATTCAATCCAATTGTGGTTTGTTTTTATTGCTATTGCCTTAGCTCTTGTGCTTGCATGTGTATTCTTGGAGATTGATTTATTTTGATTGAGCCATTGCATTCATGTAGATAGATTGTAGATAGTTAGTTTGCATTGAATAAATGTTGATACCCTTTGCTTCTTTCTTGATTTTTGCATGAGGACATGCTTAGTTTAAGTGTGGGGAGATTTGATAAACCCCGATTTTGTGGTTTGTCTTATGCTTATTTTAGGGGATTTTATCAACTTTTTCCCACATTTATTCAATGAAATAGCATGGTTTTGTAATTCTCCCTTAAATTGTGCTTAAGTGTAAAAATATGCTTTTTAGGCCCTTAAATTGGTGATTTTGATTTACTTTAATTCTATTTGATGCCTTGATGTGTTTGTTGAGTGATTTCAGGTTCATAAGGCAAGTATTGGATGGAAGAAATGAGGAGAAAAGCAAACAAAGTGGAGAATGCATTAAGAAACAAGAGTTGGGAATTCATCAACGGGCGCGCGTGCGTACAAGGCGAGCACGCGCAAAAGTGATTTTACATAGAGACGTGCACGTGTACATGCCGCGTACGCGCGGATGAAGAAATAGCCAATCGACGCGCATGCGCACATGGCGCGTACGCACCGATACTCTCACATGACCCACTTAAAGGCAAAACGCTGGGGGCGATTTCTGAGCTGCCCAGGCCCAAATCCAACTTGTTTCTGAGTGTATTTCATGCAGAATTGAAGTCCAAGCAAAGGGGGAGCAATTAGTTAGCCAACATGAGCCTTTAGTTTGTTTTCTAGAGAGAGAAGCTCCCTCTTCTCTCTAGAATTAGGTTAAATTGTCATAGATCCATGTTTAATTCCTTGATTCGTCTTGTTTCTTTTATAATCTCTCATGTTTACATCTTGATTTTCTTAGTTGTAATGTTAATTTCTTATTTTGCTTACTTTTGTGATGATGAACTCATGTTGGATTTGGTTTACATTTAATGCAATTTGATGTTGATGTTTCTTTCATGTTGATCTTGCTTGCTATTATTGATTTCTCATTTAGGATATTATGAGCTCAGTTCCGCATGTTTATCAATATTTGAATTATTGACGAGGATAGTGATTGATGCATGAAACTTTTGTTGATATAGAATTTCCTCAATTGAATGAATTCTCGTTGCAAGTATAGTTCTACACCAACAATGAGTCCTCACATGCAAAATTTTGGTTGTCATATGTACAAATCCCAAATAAGAATTAACCGGAGTATTTGGACTCCGGGTCGTCTCGCGAGGAATTGCAATGAAGTGAATGATTATTGGCTATGAAGGAACGAGGGGGTATGATTGATAAAGGGGCAAGGAAGTAAATGGACAAGAAATTAAATGTGCAAGAAAGGTAAATCAAGCAAGAAATTAAAGAAAGCAATTAATAACGTGAGATATTCATGGCAAGTGTGGAGATCATAGGCTTTCTATCCTAGTCATACAATGATTAATTTACCTTATTTAGTCAACTCCAACAACCGAAAGAAGGTATCGTGTCATCTTCACATAGGGAGAATGTCAAACAAGACTAATTAATCATGTCACAAATATAAACAAGAATTTATCTTATTACGTCATCTCCAACATTGGAAGAAGATATAGGTTATCTTCCATGAGAGAAAGTCTAACAAGACTAGCTAATCTCAATCCAAAAATCCTAATCAACTCACTAATTAAATTAGCAAAAGATTAGCATCAATGGAAACAATATTAGCAAACAACTCTAAGTCACCAACAAAGGTTGGGTTTTCATGACTCAAGATTACCTAATTACCCTTTCCAAGCCAAGAATGCTCAAAATCTACTCTAACATCCAACCAAGCATTTTGTCAAACACTTGGAAGGCATAAAAAGAAAGCATAATAAATGACAAGAAATAGTAAAATCTATCAACTACAAATTATAAGGAGACAAGATCAACAACCCAAATTCACAATAAAAGACATCAAACATCAATTACATTAATAGAAAATCCAAATCCAACAAGTATTCATCAATCCTAAACAAAGAGGCATGAAAAGGAAAATTAACAATAGGGAACAAGAAGATTACATCACTAGAGCATGAAAATGTAGAAGAAACAAGATGAAAGCAAGGAATTAAACATGGATCTATGATGCAATTAATCCTAGGAACCCTATTTCTAGAGAGAAGAGGGAGCTTCTCTCTCTAGAAACTAACCTACATGATGCTAATGCTACAAAACAATTTCTCCCCCTTTGCTTGGACTTCAATTCTGCATGAAATACACTCAGAAACAAGTTGGATTTGGGCCTGGGCAGCTCAGAAATTGCCCCCCAGCGTTTTGCCTTTAAGTGGGCCATGTAAGAGTATTGGCGCGTGCGCGCCATGTGCGCGTGCGCGTCAATTGGTAAATTTTCCATCGGCGCGGACGCAGCATGTATGCGCGCGCGTCTATAGGCGAGACCACTTTTGCGCGTGCGCGCCATGTGCGCGTGCGCGTCCTTGGATGCATTCCCAATCTTTGTTTCTTCATACATTCTCCCCTTTGTATACTTTTCTACTCATTTCTTCCATCCAATACTTGCCTTATAAACCTGAAATCACTCAACACACACATCAAGGCATCGAATAAAATTAAAATGAATCAAAATTACCAATTTAGGGCCTAAAAAGCATGTTTTTACACTTAAGCAAAATTCAAGGGAAAATTACAAAACCATGCTATTTCATTGAATAAATGTGGGAAAAGGTGGTAAAATTCCCCAAAATAAGCACAAGATAAATCACGAAATCGGGGTTTATCAAATCACCCCATACTTAAACTAAGCATGTCCTCATGCTAAAATCAAGAAAGAAGCAAAGGGACATCAACATTTATTCAATGCAAACTAACTACATGCAACCTATCTATATGCAATCTATCTACATGAATGCATCCACTTAGTCAAAATAAATCAATTTCCAAGAATACATATACAAACACAAGGGCTAAGGCAATAGCAATAACTCAACCCACAATTGAATTGAATTATTAAAAATATTTTACAAACTTGTAAGAAAAGTGATGATCATGGGTGGAAACATGTAATTGAGCAATCGAACCCTCACTGGATGTGTATCCGCTCTAGTCGCTCAAGTGTAAGGGGTTGATTCATGCAATTCTCCCCTAATCATGCTTTCCAAGATTTGTTTTTCATCTAACAATCAACAATTATTTTATGCATGCATACAAATGTCATGAGGACTTCCCATAGGTTGTAATGGGGTTAGGGTCAAGGTAGGATGCATATGGTCAAGTGGGCTTGAGATTTGAATCTTTGATTAACTTAAACTTCCCACCTAACCTATGACAACCTATACAATTCTAAACAAACCTAACTACCCATTCTTCACTTTTTCACACACTTATGCATTCTCTTTTTGTTCACCACCCATATGCATTGACTTTTATTGAACCTTGCTTTGGGGCATTTTGTCCCCTTATTATTGCAATTCTTTGTCCTTCTTTTTCTATTTCTATTATTTATTTTCTCTTTTTTTTAGGAATATATACAAGAACATCAATGCATATGGTTTACACATGATTAATACATGAGTATGTACCCAATTCCCGTGATTTTTCAACAAAAACGTAAACACACTTTTATCTCTACCCAATGTTCCCAACTCTCCCAAAATCAAATGATGAACACTCTCACTAGCCTAAGCTAATCAAAGATCCAAACAAGGGACATTTATTGTTTTTCACTTAGGCTTGTAATGTGCTACAATTAAGAACAAATGGGTTAAGCATAGGCTCAAATTGGTTATCAATGGAAGATAAAAGGTAGGCTTATTTGGGTAAGTGAGCTATTTGAACAATGGCCTCAATCATATAAATGCATGTATACACAAAGTAATGGACATAAAGAATCAAACAAATGAAAGATTACAATCATAGGAAGAGAATAATGCACACAAGAATGAAAGTAAGTGGTTATATATGATGTAACCACACAATTAGGCTCAAATCTCACATGTTTGTGTTCTTAGCTCAAAACATGATCCACAAAGTATATAATTCAAGAAAGTTCTAAAATTTTTTTTTTCAATTGGGGTGCCCTATAGATAAAATCCTAGGAAAATATCATGATTTTGACTAAGCTTAATATATACATATGCAATGCAACCAAAAATCCTAAAAGACCTAAAAATAAAATGCAAAAGTGTTGGGATTAGAAACTTGTCACCCAAAAATGCCGAGCAGTCGGATGACCTCCCCACACTTAAAAGTTTGCACCGTCCTCGGTGCATCCAATGATGAACAAGGGGGTTCGGTGACTTTCCTAGTTGCTACCTTCAGTTGGTAGGTCAACCGATGCTGCGTGTTCTTTTCCCGCTTCCGTTTTTGCTTATGATGATTCATCCTGAACATAGAAAACAGGAGATAATAAGAAAAGTAAATGCACAAGCAAGGAAGCATGGATTGTTGGAATGAGGTAAATCACTAAATTGAGTGAGTGAATTAGTGTGACATTAATGAAAAGTAAGTGTGTGGGTCCTAACTTGCATGCGGTTTAGAACTCACACTCTAGTATTTAGAGATCATGTCACAATTATACAAAAGAAGACACACATTTCACTCATTCTAGTGTGCTTGAAATACTTCAAAAAGACTTGTAGGTTAAGTTAACCAAACAAGTAGTGAAGAGGCATGAAAGCACTCAAGCAATTAATCAAGCAATTGTGAAATTGGATAATGCATGGACATTGATTGATGTGTAAAGGGTAAACCATAAACAAGCATCACCTAAAAAAATGCAATAAGAATATACATTTGCCTAACAATAGATGATGAATGCATGGTGGCCAAAACATGCAATTCAAAAAAAAAGTTAAGAAGCTTAAAGGCAATGTAAGACTCACTTAGTATTCACAAATGTTCAACACGAAAATTCAAGACCAAGTAATAAATTGCAACCTCAACAAAGGAATCCAACAATGATGTTAAACTAACATCCCATTAGTAATAAGCAGCAGTAAATGGTAAACTAGTAATCCAACACTTATAATGGAAAACAAAAATTAAACTAACTAACTAACTATAAGAAATGGTGTTACATGATGCTTGGTAGTGTTGGATGATGATTGAAGGGTGGAAAGAGAAGAGAAGAAGGAAAGAAATGGAAAGAGGAGAAGAAAAGAAGGTGAGTGAAACAGGGCAATCCATGCGTGCGCGTCATGTGCGCGTAAGCGTGGATTGATGAAAATGGAAGCGATGCATACGCACGGCTAACGCATACGCATGCATGACAAAGCAGAGAGTCAACGCGTACGCGCAAGGTACGCGTGTGCGTGCCCTGGGGCACAAAGTTTGCACACTTCAAGCACAACTCTCGGGTGAATGTTTGGGAAGTGGAAAAATTCAATCCACGCATACGCGTACATGGCGCGTCCGCGTGGATGGCCGAAATTGCTTGATTCACGCGTACGTGTGGAGTGTGCGTGCGCGTGGGTGGTGCTCTGTTTTTCAAAATTTTTCTATGTTTTTGCACCAAACCAAGCATTCTAAACCTCCAAACAACTACCAAAACATCATAAAACCTTATTTAACCTACTAGACTGATGGGATATTTTAGCGGAAAAACGAATTTCTCCAAAACACCCAAAACTAACCGGCAAGTGCACCGGGTCGCATCAAGTAATAATAACTCACGGGAGTGAGGTCGATCCCACAGGGATTGAAGGATTGAGCAATTTTAGTTTAGTGGTTGATTTAGTCAAGCGAATCAAGATTTGGTTGAGTGATTTGTGATTTGCAGAATTTAAATTGCATGGAAAGTAAAGGGAATGGGTAATTGACATGAAATTAAAGAGAACAGGAATTTAAATGCTGAATCTTAAAGAACAAGAAAATTAGCCCAAAAGTTAGAGGCTAACGTTGGCGCAAACTTTTGCTCCCCCTTTGTATTGTTCTTGTGCCAACGTTAGCCCAAAAGTTAGAGGCTAACGTTGGCGCAAACTTTTGGTTCCCAGGGGGTGTTTTTCTCATGCCAACGTTAGCCACAAAGTTAGGGGCTAACGTTGGCGCAAACTTTTGGTGCCCAGGGGGTGTTTTTCTCATGCCAACGTTAGCCACAAAGTTAGGGGCTAACGTTGGCGCAAACTTTTAGTGCCCAAGGAGTGTTTTTCTCATGCCAACGTTAGCCACAAAGTTAGGGGCTAACGTTGGCGCAAACTTTTGGTGCCCAGGGAGTAACTTTCATGTGCCAACGTTAGCCCAAAAGTTAGGGGCTAATATTGGGGCTAACTTTTCACCCAAAAGTTTGTGCAAAAGTTTGAGGCTAACTTTTGGTCCAGCTTTTTGCTTCCTGGTTCATTTTCACTTATTCCATTGTCCTCTCTTTACTCCTAGCCATTCCTTCTTGCTTCAACCTTTCCCCAAGCTTTCTTCACCTATCATTAATCAACCAAATACATCAAAGCTATGCTTCAAATCATGAGATATTCATTTTATCATAATATGTGACAATTATAGCATAAAACCTCATGAAATAGCATGAATTCATACATGGTTGATTCAATCAAAGGAAGCATGAAAATCTACCCAAATTAGCTTACTTGTAGCTCAAGAAAGTGCACAATTCAAGTGAAAACAAAGGAAAAAGACTAGTGAAACTAGGCTAAGATGACTTGTCATCACAACACCAAACTTAAAGCTTGCTTGTCCCCAAGCAAGAAAAGATTTATTGAGAAGAAAGGATGAAATGGAAGAGGATGTTCATGCTAGCAGGGTATTATTGATAGTTCATGGGATTTTGTGTGGATATGTAAATACTCACTTCTTATTGATTCCTAGGCCTAGAAAGTATCCTTCAAGCTTCAAGTAACATACTGCTATGACCTCTCATTATTCCTTTATCCTTGGCTATTACTTTGTTTATAAGCTTTATTTGAGTGTCATGTGTAGCAAGTTCATTTCCTTTTCTTTATACTTGACACATTATTCACTATAGACACTTGACACTTATTCCTTCTTAGAACATTGATGCCCAGGCTTCTTTCATTTGAGTCATATCCATATTGCCGTGTGGGAAAAAGTGTGGCTGTTCCTCCTCCTCTTGTGGCTCTTCTTCTATGTGTGGCTCATCTTCTTCCATTGGTTCTTCTCTTTGCCTTCTTCCATGTGGCCTTCGGCCTTGGTGTGCTTCAGGGGGCATCATCATTCTTTCAATGGTTATAGGCATGCCTTGGATTAACCACATTGGATTCTCCTCTTCCATTGGAACTTTAGCCTTTGCACATAACCTCCAAATGGTACTCGGATAGTACAACCAAGATCCGGCCGAATTCTTCTCAGCCAGCTTTTGAATGTCTTTTGCAAGGATTTCATGAACTCTTATCTCTCCTCCCACAATGATGCAATGCAACATCACGGCTCTCTCCCTGTTAACTTCTGAGGTGTTCACTGTGCCCAGAATTGATCTTTTCATCAACTCATACCATCCTTTTGCTTCCGGGGTGAGGTTACATCTCTTCAGATACTTATATTTGTTCTTGTCATCTCCTTCCCACTCTGAGTTCTCCATACAAATATCTCTCGCAATCTCATCATAATCCTGATCTTCATTCAATCTTTGTTGGTATCCCGGTTCACTAAAGCGGACTGACTTTAGTCCCAAGACTTTCTTGATTGCATCCGAGCTAAAGTCTACTTCCACCCCCCGCACATAGCTCTTGTACGTTAGGGGCTCACGCATGTCAAGCCTTGAGACATTTGCATAGAACTCTCTTATGATATTGGCATTGATTCGGGTGGCTGGTGATGCAAGTTCCTCCCACCTCCTCTTTCGAATTTTGTTCTTCATTTCTTGGTATCCATCATCCGGCAACAAGAGTGGAATTTCAAGATAGATCTTTTTCTCGTTCATCCATTCAATTTGCATTTGATGGTACCGAGATTTGAATCTCCATTGATCATATTCAGGGATGCTCTCCTCCACCATGGGATCTTTTCCTTTTCTTTGTTTGGTTCTTGAGGAAGAGGCCATGATCACTTGGTTGGTTGAGTTTTGTGAGGTTGGAGGGAGTGTGAAGAATGTTGGAGAATTTGATGTGTGTTTGGAGCAAGGAGAAATTGAGACCGAACTTGCTATGATAAGAAATGATGAAGGGAATGAAGTTTCAAAGGTTGGAGTGATTCGGTCATGTGCATGGCTTGAGGTGGTACGTTTTTAAATGAGCAATGAAAGGCTAGGATGCAACTAGACACTATGGGAATCAAAGGTGTGCATGTAAGGATGAATGAAGACAAAGCTTGCTTCTTCACTTGCCTTTGCCGTGATCATTCTCAAGGAGTGGCAGATTTCTTTTTCGAAGCATGTGATGAGATTTTGTCCTCATGCTATGCTTTCCTTTGTCTTGCCTCTTTCATTGAAGATTCTTTGACCACCTAGTCATCACAACAAGACAACATACATTAGTTTTGTCCAACCGTGGCAAGATTATTCCTTTTATTAATATTATATGAATCATCAATTCTTATATCCAATTAAACTGTGACTTATCTTTGGAGGACACCAAACTTAATGTTTCGTCATGTATGAAGAAATTGTATCTCTTCCTCCAATTAGTGAAATCCCAATGTCACTCTTAGTTAAATGTTTATAAGAATTGCTTTCATCCTAATTTGATGAACACCAAACTTGTTTCTTGTCAAAGGGTACATCACAATTGATGCCTTCATTACCGAATAAGAATTTTTCTATTTATAAGATTTTGGAAAACAACAATTGTATGATTATTGATGCATGAATTTCTAATTTTCATGAAGCTATGTGGACACCAAACTTTAGTGTTTGGCCATATGCTTTGTCAAGACACTCTAAGCTTGCAAAACGGAATTATTTGTAACATTAGTTTAGTGTGCTTGAAGGCACACCAAACTTAGAATTCTCAGCATATGTTTCAAAACAGTGCATGCAGTCAATGGACATGTTCATGAAAAGAGAAAAGAATTCATGCTCAAATGATCATAACTTATTGAATTTAAAATGACATGAATCTTAAATCATGGGTTGCCTCCCATGGAGCGCTCTTTTATTGTCATTAGCTTGACATTGAGGCTTTCTTTTATGGTGGTTGGTGCTTGTAGAGCCTCAATTTTTCTCCTCTTGCTGTAGGATTCCTTTCCTCCATGACCTGCACAATCACAAACAATTCAAGTGATGATTGAATATTTTCAAGCTCAGAATGTGATTCAGAAGGTTAGCTGGCACAAAGTATCAAACAGTTGATGGACTTGGGAGATTAGTGGCAGAAATTGCTTCTCTTGTGTAAGCAAGAGCATTGCATAGAGCCAGAAATTTCCAGGAAAACTTCACTTTGTTGCTAGAGCGAAGTTTCAGTTATCTCAGGTAAAATTTCAAACAGTTAGTGGGTTAATTGAAAATTAAAGGAACAGAAAATAAAAATGCCAGATCTAGATCACCACCTCACTTAATCATTGTCAATCTAATCAATCCCCGGCAACGGCGCCAAAAACATGATGGGATATTTTAGCGGAAAAACGAATTTCTCCAAAACACCCAAAACTAACCGGCAAGTGCACCGGGTCGCATCAAGTAATAATAACTCACGGGAGTGAAGTCGATCCCACAGGGATTGAAGGATTGAGCAATTTTAGTTTAGTGGTTGATTTAGTCAAGCGAATCAAGATTTGGTTGAGTGATTTGTGATTTGCAGAATTTAAATTGCATGGAAAGTAAAGGGAATGGGTAATTGACATGAAATTAAAGAGAACAGGAATTTAAATGTTGAATCTTAAAGAACAAGAAATTAAATGGTAAAAACTTAGAACGCAAGAAATGGAAATTGCAGAATCTTAAAGTGCAAGAAATGTAAATAGCTTGAATTGTAAAGGGAATTGGGAGTTGGATTTGCAGAAATTAAACGAGGGAAAGTAAATTGCAACCAATAGAGAAGTAAAAGAACACTTGGATTGAACCGGATCTAAAAATAGAATTGTAAATAAGCATGAAAACAGTAAACAGGGAATGGGAAATGGGGAATCCGGATCTCAGGACACAAGAGACTAGATAACCAAGTCTAGATCTAAATGCCTTCCTTGTGCCAACGTTAGCCCAAAAGTTAGAGGCTAACGTTGGCGCAAACTTTTGGTGCCCAGTGGGTGTTTTTCTCATGCCAACGTTAGCCACAAAGTTAGGGGCTAATGTTGGCGCAAACTTTTGGTGCCCAGGGGGTGTTTTTCTCATGCCAACGTTAGCCATAAAGTTAGGGGCTAACGTTGGCGCAAACTTTTAGTGCCCAGGGAGTGTTTTTCTCATGCCAACGTTAGCCACAAAGTTAGGGGCTAACGTTGGCGCAAACTTTTGGTGCCCAGGGAGTAACTTTCATGTGCCAACGTTAGCCCAAAAGTTAGGGGCTAACGTTGGGGCTAACTTTTCACCCAAAAGTTTGTGCAAAAGTTTGAGGCTAACTTTTGGTCCAGCTTTTTGCTTCCTGGTTCATTTTCACTTATTCCATTGTCCTCTCTTTACTCTTAGCCATTCCTTCTTGCTTCAACCTTTCTCCAAGCTTTCTTCACCTATCATTAATCAACCAAATACATCAAAGCTATGCTTCAAATCATGAGATATTCATTTTATCATAATATGTGACAATTATAGCATAAAACCTCATGAAATAGCATGAATTCATACATGGTTGATTCAATCAAAGGAAGCATGAAAATCTACCCAAATTAGCTTACTTGTAGCTCAAGAAAGTGCACAATTCAAGTGAAAACAAAGGAAAAAGACTAGTGAAACTAGGCTAAGATGACTTGTCATCATAGACTACCAAACAAACTTAACAAATCAATCAAAACATGAGATTAAACCTATTTTACCAATATGTACAAAAGGGAAAATGAAAAGATGTTACCATGGTGGGGTGTCTCCTACCTAGCACTTTTGTTTATTGTCCTCAAGTTGGATTTATGGGGAGCTCCTCATCAAGGTGGCTTGTTCTTGAATCCATCCTTGAACATCCACCAATGCTTGGACTTCCATTGTGCTTCATCATTCAAAGTTAGTAACTCTAAGCTTTGATGGAGTTCTTCACAAACCATAGGCTCCCAAAGTTGATCTTCCTTGTGCGATCCGGGATCCCACACTTTGTTTTCACACCCGTCCTTGAGTTGATCATGGTGATTTCCTCTGGGTGGCAAGAGAGATGAATTCTCATGGAAGCACCAAACTATTCTCCTAGACCCGTCCAATTGAGCACTAGTCCAACCTTTGTATTTCATGTTTGATGCATCAACCTTAATGAGCCTTGATTTGCAACGCCAACCACGAAACATCTTTCTTTTACGCTTCATCCCACAAAGCATCCTAAGTTGACCATTCATTTCAAGCAAGCCATATTCGAGTGGGATAATAAAGCTCAGAGTTAGAAGTTTTACCCACTCAAATGAAGGATTAGATGACAACCTAGGTGGAGGAGTTCCCAACGGTCTTGACAAAGCGTATTCAATTCCCATCCTCCTTTTTCTAAGGATCTCTACCTCTTCACAAGTTTTCTCAAATGTGATCCTTTGTTCAACAATATTATCTAAGCCTTTTCCCTTACTCAAGTCATAATTGGGAGGGTGAGAAAAATTTACCTCCACAATGCCTTCAAACCCAATGGGAGAAGGTTCTTCATGCTCAAAGGATTCTTCACCACTAAGACTTGATGCTTGATCTTCATCACCAAGGGGACTCAATTCTTGCTCTATCCCATCCAATTCTTCATAAGAGATATGCCTTGGAGGTTGTGCACATTCCTCCTTAGCATCAAATTCAATCATCTTGGAGGGGTTTTCTCCAATCCTAGACTCCCAAGGTGGTTCCGCATCTCCTAAGTCTTCAACTACTTCTTCCTCTTCTTCAATAATCTCTACCTCCTCCTCTTGTTGCATTTCTTGCTTTAACTCCTCTTCTTCACCTTGGAGCTTCAAGTTCACTCCCTCACTAAGCTCCTTCGTTGCTTCTCCACATTCCACAATGGAAGTGCCTTGATCGCATAGGCTTAGGCGGGATGAGACTATGTTGCCAATGGCTTCTACCATGATAGCCGTTTTTGCTCTTAACTCCTCAAATTTCTTTTCATCCTCCTCGTGTTGCCTTAAGATATGAGATTCAAGATCCCTTAATGCTAGCATAAAGGCTTCATCGGGAGGTGATGGTGGAAGAGAGGGTTCATTGTTTGAAGGAAAGGTATTATAGTCGGAAGGTGGTTCTTTTAGGTAGAGTTGTGGTGGTTCAATATTTCTCATTCTTTCTATTTGTTGCACAACACACTCCTTGGTTGCTTGAAATTGATCCAATGCTTCCTTGAGGTGATTCCTTGACTCTTGTTCCTCTTGGATATCACGAATAGGATCATATGACTCTTGGATTGAAGGACATGAGTATTCTTCCATAGGAGGTTATGGTGGAAAGTAGAGTTCATCTTGTGGTTGAAAGTTTTCATGTATTGGAGGTGGTTCATCTTGGTAATAATATGGAGGGGGCGGCTCTTGAAAATTTTGATGTTGGAGTAATGGTGGCTCTATGTGTGGTTCATATGGCTCATATGATTGTTGGTAGGATGGATATGGATTAGGGTCATATGAAGATGGTTGGTAAGAAGGGGCTTGTGAGTATGGTTGAGGGTTATGTTGGGGATATGGCTCATAGGCATATGATGGTGGTTCTTGAAAGTCACAAGGGGATTCACCATAGCCATTGGATTGATATGCATCATAGAATGGCTCTTCTTCATAGTGCATTGGTGGAGGTTGTTGCCAAGAGGACTGATCATATGCATATGGCTCCTCCCACCTTTGGTTATCCCATTCTTGATACACATCTTCATTGTAGCCCTCATTTCCTACAACATAGTTAGAACCAAACTCATAGCCAAAGTGAGAATTCATGATAGCAGGAGAAAATGAAAACAAAATAAAATAAAAATCAAGAAAATTAAATTCTAAAACTAGCAAAAACTAACAAAGAAGCAAAAGGTAAACCTATTTACAATATTCACATATATACAATAACCAATAACATAACACCATTGCAACTCCTCGGCAATGGCGCCATTTTGATGTGTGAAACTTTTGTTGATATAGAATTTCCTCAATTGAATGAATTCTCGTTGCAAGTATAGTTCTACACCAACAATGAGTCTTCACATACAAAAATTTAGGTTGTCACATGTACAAACCCCAAATAAGAATTAACCGGAGTATTTGGACTCCGGGTCGTCTCACGAGTAATTGCAATGAAGTGAATGATTATTGGCTATGAAGGAACGAGGGGGTATGATTGATAAAGGGGCAAGGAAGTAAATGGACAAGAAATTAAATGTGCAAGAAAGGTAAATCAAGCAAGCAATTAAAGAAAGCAATTAATAAGGTGAGATATTCATGGCAAGGGTGGAGATCATAGGCTTTCTATCCTAGTCATACAATGATTAATTTACCTTATATAGTCAACTCCAACAACCGGAAGAAGGTATCGTGTCATCTTCACATAAGGAGAATGTCAAACAAGACTAATTAATCATGTCACAAATATAAACAAGAATTTATCTTATTACATCATCTCCAACATTGGAAGAAGATATAGGTTATCTTCCATGAGAGAAAGTCTAACAAGACTAGCTAATCTCAATCCAAAAATCCTAATCAACTCACTAATTAAATTAGCAAAAGATTAGCGTCAATGGAAACAATATTAGCAAACAACTCTAAGTCACCAACATAGGTTGAGTTTTCATGACTCAAGATCACCTAATTACCCTTTCCAAGCCAAGAATGCTCAAAATCTACTCTAACATCCAACCAAGTATTTTGTCAAACACTTGGAAGGCATAAAAAGAAAGCATAATAAATGACAAGAAATAGTAAAATCTATCAACTACAAATTGTAAGGAGACAAGATCAACAACCCAAATTCACAATAAAAGACATCAAACATCAATTACATTAATAGAAAATCCAAATCCAACAAGTGTTCATCAATCCTAAACAAAGAGGCATGAAAAGGAAAATTAACAAGAGAGAACAAGAAGATTACATCACTAGAGCATGAAAATGTAGAAGAAACAAGATGAAAGCAAGGAATTAAACATGGATCTGTGATGCAATTAATCCTAGGAACCCTAATTCTAGGGAGAAGAGGGAGCTTCTCTCTCTAGAAACTAACCTACATGATGCTAATGCTACAAAACAATTGCTCCCCCTTTGCTTGGACTTCAATTCTGCATGAAATACAATCAGAAACAAGTTGGATTTGGGCCTGGCCAGCTCAGAAATCGCCCCCAGCGTTTTGCCTTTAAGTCGGCCATGTAAGAGTATTGACGTGTGCGCGCCATGTGCGCGTGCGCGTCAATTGGTAAATTTTCCATCCGCGCGGACGCAGCATGTATGCGTGCGCGTCTATAGGCGAGACCACTTTTGCGCGTGCGCGCCATGTGCGCGTGCGCATCCTTGGATGCATTCCCAATCTTTGTTTCTTCATGCATTCTCCCCTTTGTATGCTTTTCTACTCATTTCTTCCATCCAATACTTACCTTATAAACCTGAAATCACTCAACACACACATCAAGGCATCGAATGGAATTAAAATGATTCATAATTACCAATTTAGGGCCTAAAAAGCATATTTTTATACTTAAGCAAAATTCAGGGGAGAATTACAAAACCATGCTATTTCATTGAATAAATGTAGGAAAAGGTGGTAAAATCCCCCAAAATAAGCACAAGATAAATCACGAAATCGGGGTTTATCAGTGATCTCGGTCACCTAAGTCTTAGCCAAGAATCTTTTATCTTGCTTCCTTTAATTGCTTATTTGATTTACTTTTCTTGCCATTTATTTTATTGCTCCTTTTATCCCCCAAACCCCCTTTTACCCCTGCATTCTCGTAGCTAATAATTGACCACTTCATTGCTATCCTCGTGAGACGACCCAGAGTCTAAATACTTCGGTTAATTCTTAATTGGGGTTTGTACTTGTGGCAAAAACCAAATTTAATTTGATTTGAGGATTGTCTATTGGTTTGGACTATACTAACAACGGAATTATTTTGTGGAATTCTGAACTGGTATAAATCCTTGTATCAGTTAGCAGAATTTAAAGAGATGCTACAAGAAACCAAAGATGCTAATGAGAATATGGAAAAACACTTGAATCAGACAGAATAGTAGCTATCTAAACAGATAACAGAAGAATGCCAAGCTGCTCAATTAAGGAGTAAGAAGACATTGAATATCTCAATTCAAAGCAGCAGGAAGCCAAGAAAGGAACATCTAATAGAAAATGACCAAGCCACTGCTCAAAATCCCTCTGAGGACAGTAAGAGCCTAGAGAGGAATGATTCTGGCGTTCAAACACCAGAAAAGGGTGAAGACTTGGCGTTAAATGCCCAAATGATAGCCAATTCTGGCGTTCAAACGCCAGAAAAGGGTGGCAACCTAGCGTTAAACGCCCAAAAAGCACCCAATTCTGCCGTTCAAACGCCAATAAGGGATCAGACACCTGCAAGTGCTGATAACAACCCCCTTAAGCAGGCTTCTCCAACCACTTCTGTAGGAAATAAACCTACAGCAACTAAGGTTGAAGAATACAAAGCCAAGATGCCTTATCCTCAAAAACTCCGCCAAGCGAAACAGGATAAACAATTTGCCCGCTTTGCAGACTATCTTAGGACTCTTGAAATAAAGATTCCTTTTGCAGAGGCACTTGAGAAAATACCCTCTTATGCTAAGTTCATGAAAGAGATCTTAAGTCATTAGAAGGATTGGAGAGAAACTGAAAAAGTTTTCCTCACTGAAGAATGCAGTGTAGTCATTCTGAAAAGCTTACCAGATAAGTTTAAAGATCCCGGAAGCTTTATGATACCATGCACATTAGAAGATGCTTGTACTAAGACAGCTCTATGTGATCTTGGGGCAAGTATCAACCTAATACCTGCATCCACTATCAAAAAGCTTGGTTTGACTGATGAGGTTAAACCAACCCGGATATATCTCTAACTTGTTGATGGCTCCATTAAAATCCCATCAGGCATAATTGAGGACATGATTGTCAAGGTTGGGCCATTTGCCATTCCTATTGACTTTGTAGTGCTGGAAATGGAGGAGCACAAGAGTGCAACTCTCATTCTAGGAAGACCTTTTCTAGCAACTGGACGAACCCTCATTGACGTCCAAAGAGGGGAGATAACCCTGAGAGTTAATGAGGATGAGTTTAAGTTGAATGCTGTCAAAGCTATGTAGCATCCAGACACACCAAAAGACTGCTTGAGCGCTGACATCATTGACTCTCTGGTAGAAGATGTCAATATGACTGAAAGTCTCAAATCTGAGCTAGAAGACATCTTTAAAGATGTTCAGCTTGATCTGGAGGAACCAGAGAAAACAGAAGAACCTCTGAAAGCTCCTCAAGAAGAGGAGAAGCCTCCTAAACCCGAGCTCAAACCACTACCACCATCCCTGAAATATACATTTCTAGGAGAATATGACACTTTTCCTGTGATCATAAGTTCTGCTTTAGAGGTAAGGGAAGAGGAAGCACTACTTCAGGTGCTAAGGACACACATGATAGCTCTTGGGTGGTCCATAAGTGATCTTAAGGGCATTAGCCTAGCCAGATGGATGCATAAGATCCTATTGGAGGACGATGCTAAACCAGTGGTTCAACCACAGAGGCGGCTGAATCTAGCCATGAAGGAGGTGGTGCAGAAAGAGGTCACTAAGTTACTAGAGGTTGGGATTATTTATCCTATTTCTGATAGCCTCTGGGTGAGCCCTGTCCAAGTTGTCCCCAAGAAGAGAGGCATGACAGTAGTTCATAATGAAAAAAATGAACTGGTTCCTACAAGAACAGTTACAGGGTGGCGTATGTGTATTGACTATAGAAGACTCAATACGGCCACCAGAAAGGATCATTTTCCTTTACCATTCATAGACCAGATGCTAGAGAGACTAGCAGGTCATGAATACTACTGCTTTTTGGATGGCTATTCAGGTTACAACCAAATTGAAGTAGATCCTCAGGACCAAGAGAAAATAGCATTCACATGTCCTTCTGGAGTATTTGCCTACAGAAGGATGCCATTTGGTCTGTGCAATGCACTTGCAACTTTTCAGAGGTGCATGCTCTCTATCTTCTCTGATATGGTAGAGAAATTTCTGGAAGTCTTCATGGATGACTTCTCAGTATTTGGAGACTCATTCAGCTCCTTCCTTGACCATCTAGCACTAGTTCTAAAAAGGTGCCAAGAGACTAACCTGGTGTTAAAGTGGTAAAAATGTCATTTGATGGTGACTGAAGGAATTGTCCTTGGACACAAAATTTCAAGCAAGGAAATAGAGGTGGATCAAGCTAAGGTAGAGGTAATTGAAAAATTACCACCACCTGCCAATGTTAAAGCAATCAGAAGCTTTCTGGGACATGCAGGATTCTATAGGAGGTTTATAAAGGATTTTTCAAAAATTACAAAACCTCTAAGCAATCTGCTAGCTGCTGACATGCCATTTGTCTTTGACACTGAGTGTCTGTAGGCGTTTAAAACTCTAAAAGCTAAGTTGGTCATAGCACCAGTCATTTCTGCACCAGACTGGACATTATCATTCGAACTAATGTGTGATGCTAGTGACCATGCCATTGGTGCAGTGTTGGGACAGAGGCATAACAAGCTTCTGCACGTCATTTACTTTGCTAGCCGTGTTTTGAATGACGCACAGAAGAATTACACAACCACAGAAAAGGAGTTGCTTGCAGTGGTTTATGCCATTGACAAGTTCAGATCTTATTTAGTGGGATCAAAAGTGATTGTGTACACTGACCGTGTTGCTCTAAAATATCTCCTCACAAAGCAGGATTCAAAACCCAGACTCATAAGATGGGTGTTGCTTCTGCAAGAGTTTGATATAGAAATAAGAGACAGAAAAGGGACAGAGAACCAAGTAGCAGATCACCTGTCCCGGATAGAACCAGTAGAAGGGGCGTCCCTTCCTCCTACTGAGATCTCTGAAACTTTTCCGGATGAGCAACTCTTTGCCATTCAGGAATTACCATGGTTTGCAGACATTGCAAACTATAAAGCTGTGAGATTTATACCCAAAGAGTACAGTAAGCAACAAATGAAAAAATTGATTTCTGATGCAAAGTACTACTTGTGGGATGAACCATATCTCTTTATGAGGTGTGCAGATGGAGTAATCCGCAGATGTGTGCCTAGAAAAGAGGCACAGAAGATCATATGGCATTGCCATGGATCACAATATGGAGGACATTTTGGAGGTGAGCGAACAGCCCCCAAGGTTCTCCAATGTGGTTTCTACTGGCCCACTCTCTATAGAGACTCCCGAGAGTTTGTACGTAACTATGATAGTTGTCAGAGAGTTGGTAATCTGCCTCACGGTTATGCCATGCCACAACAAGGGATCCTAGAGATTGAGTTGTTTGATGTATGGGGTATTGACTTCATGGGGCCTTTCCCACCATCATATTCAAACACTTATATTCTGGTGGCAGTAGACTATGTATCTAAATGGGTAGAAGCAATTGCAATACCCACTAATGATACTAAGACAGTGATGAAGTTCCTCCAGAAGCATATCTTCAGCAGGTTCGGTGTCCCTAGGATGCTAATCAGTGATGGAGGCACTTATTTCTGCAATAAACAACTTGACTCTGCTCTGGTATGATATAGAATTAAGCATAAAGTGGTGACTCCATATCATCCACAGACAAATGGGCAGGCTGAAGTCTCGAATAGAGAACTAAATCCTGGAACGGACTGTAAGTACCCGTAGAAGGGATTGGGCAAGAAGTCTGGATGATGCTCTGTGGGCATACAGAAGAGCATTCAAGACTCCTATAGGGACCTCTCCATACCAACTTGTGTATGGAAAAGCCTGTCATCTGCTAGTGGAACTGGAACACAAGGTCTATTGGGCAACCAGGTTCCTAAACCTTGATGCTAAGATAGCTGGAGAGAAAAGATTGCTCCAGTTGAATGAGCTAGAGGAGTTTAGACTCAATGCTTTCGAAAATTCTAAAATCTATAAAGAAAAAGCAAAAAGATGGCATGACAAAAGGCTATCATCTAGAGTCTTTGAGCCAGGACAGAAGGTCCTGCTGTTTAACTCTAGGCTCATATTGTTCCCTGGGAAATTAAAATTCCGGTGGAGGGGACCATATGTGATTATAAGTGTGTCACCATATGGTTATGTAGAGCTTCAAGATGTTGATTCTGACAAAAAGTTCATTGTTAATGGACAAAGAATCAAACATTATCTTGAAGGCAATGTTGAGCAAGAATGCTCAAAACTGAGACTAAATTAAAAAGCTCAGTGAAGTCCAGCTAAAGACAGTAAAGAAGCGCTTACTGGGAGGCAACCCAGCTATTATCAAATCAAATTATATGTTTATAACAATTATATAAGTCTATTTAATCTTGTTGTCCATGTTTATTGATTCTTTTTCAGTGAACAAGTCAAGGGTATGAAGGTTCAGAACATAAAGTAGAAGAATCACAGAGTAAAAGAGCTCACTAGCATCAAAACGCCAGTAAAGATATCATTCTGAGCGTTAAACGCCAGAATGGGCAGCATTCTGGGCGTTTAACGCCAGACTTGGCAGCATTCTGGGCGTTCAGAAAAATGCCCTGTAAGGAAGGAATTCTGGCGTTTAACGCCAACCAGGATACCTGGCTAGGCGTTAAACGCCCAAAATGGCCACCAGATGGGCGTTAAACGCCAGAATGGATATCATTCTGGGCGTTTAACGCCAGAACAGCTAAGGGAGAGGTAATTTTGTTTCAAATTCAATTTTTTTCAAATTTTCATGTTTTAAATCAAAATTTTTTGCATCCAAACATTACAAACATTCATTTTTTAATTTCCATTCACAAAAATTTATAATCTTATAAATTCTTCTCAATTCTTTTTCAAAACTCATTCATCTTTCCAATTTCTTTTCAAATCTTTTTCATTCATTCATATCATCTTTTATTTCTTAGATGCATAAACAAAATAATTCAGATTTAACTTCCTCATATTTTTTTCATATCTTTTAAATTTTTTGAAAAGAATATCATCTTTTTCATATCATGTTTATCTTTTATCAATCATATCCTTCAATCATATCTTTTTTCCAAAATTTCAAACCCATTCCCCCTCCCTTCTATTTATGCATTCGGCCATCCCCCTTCCTCTATCATTCGAATCCTTCTCTCCACCTATTCATCTTCTTTCCTTACTTTTGCTTGAGGACAAGCAAACCTCTAAGTTTGGTGTTATTTTCCGTGCTCACTAACCAAGATCATGGCGCCTAAAGGAAAATAAACCACTCCAAGAAGCAAAAAGAAAAAGAATCCAAAACCACAATGGATGCATGAGAGGTTCTGCACCAAAGAACATGCAGATCATTACTTCAAAATAGTGTGCAGAAGACCAGTGATCCTGGAAGTCAAGTTTGATCTGAAAGAAGACGAATATCCGGAGATCCAAGAGCAGATTTGAAACAGAGTTTGGGAAATCCTAGCTAATCCTGAGATGAATGTGGGAAGAAACATGGTCCAGGAATTCTATGCAAATCTGTGGCTGATAGATAAGCAAAGAATGGAGGGAACTGCCTTCCACACTTTTCGAACTATGGTCAGAGGGAGGATTATCTACTTCCATCTTGACAAAGTGAAAGAAGTCCTCAAACTTCCTCAACTGCAGGATGATCCAGAATCCTTTAATAGGAGAATGGCTAAAGATAAAAAGCTGGATCAAGTTCTAGAGGACATATGCCTCCCTGGAACCAAGTGGATAACCAATGCAAAAGGTGTTCCAAACCAACTGAAGAGAGGAGACCTCAAGCCAGTTGCTAGGGGCTGGCTGGATTTCATTGGGCGATATATACTTCCTACCAGTAACCACTCTGAAGTCACTGTCAAAAGAGCAGTGACGATTCACTGTATTATGCTGGGAAAAGAAGTGGAGGTTCATCAGTTAATTCCTTGTGAAATTTACTTATTTGCAAACAAGGAATCCACTGAAGCCAAATTGGCTTACCCAAGCTTGATTAGTCTGTTATGTAAAGATGCGGGAGTACAGATAGGTGTGGATGAGTATATCCCAGTTGAACACCCAATCACCAAAAGGGTAATTGATGAACCTCAAGTTCAAGACAACCTCACCAAGAAGAGGGCGCATGAGCTCCTCCCAGAAATTCCTCAATTTGACTATTGGGCCTGCTTAGAAGCATCTGTCAATAAGATGCAAGAATCTATGGATCAACTCAAAGAAGAGCAGCATAATCAGAACAGCATGCTTTGCAAATTGCTCAGAGAACAAGAGGAGCAAGGGCGTGAGCTATAGGAACTAAAGCGCCAGAAGCTGATCCTTGAAGAGCCGGACATCCCACAGATTGAAGGAGCACCTATCTCTCAAAATAAAGGTTGTTGGGTCCTAACTCTGTGATAACTTTTATTATTAGAAACCTATTTTAAAAGTTACATAAGCATTAGTATTAGAGTCATTTATTTTCCTTTCTTTTATTATTATTTGTCTGCTTTTATGTCTTATTTTTATTCCATGATCAATAAAGTTTACAGTCTATGTCTTAAAGCTATAAATTTCCTATGAATCCATCACCTTTCTTAAATGAAAAAATGATTTTATTTGTAAAAGAACAAGAAGTACATGAATTTTGAATTTTATCTTGAAATTAGTTTAATTATTTGGATGTGGTGGCAATACTTTTTGTTTTCTGAATGAATACTTGAACAGTGCATACTTTTGAATTTGTTGTTTATGAATGTTAAAATTGTTGGCTCTTGAAAGAATGATGAAAAAGGAGAAATATTGTTGATGATCTGAAAAATCATAAAAAAAATTGATTCTTGAAGCAAAAAAAAGCAGTGAAAAGCTTGCAGAAAAAAAGAGAGAAAAGAAAAAAATGTGAAAAAAAAGAGAAAGCAAAAGAAAAAGCTAGTAGAAAAAGCCAATAGCCCTTTAAACCAAAAGGCAAGGGTAAAAAGGATCCAAGGCTTTGAGCATTAATGGATAAGAGGGCCCAAGGGAATAAAATCCTGGCCTAAGCGGCTAAATCAAGCTATCCCTAACCATGTGCTTGTGGCGTGAAGGTGTCAAGTGAAAAGCTTGAGACTAAGCGGTTAAAGTCATGGTTCAAAGGAAAAAGAGTGTGCTTAAGAGCTCTGGGCACCTCTAACTGGGGACTCTAGCAAAGCTGAGTCACAATCTGAAAAGGTTCACCTAGTTATGTGTCTGTGGCATTTATGTATCCGGTGGTAATATTGGAAAACAAAATGCTTAGGGTCACGGCCAAGACTCATAAAGTAGCTATGTTCAAGAATCAACATACTAAACTAAGAGAATCAATAACACTATTTGAATTCTGAGTTCCTATAGATGCCAATCATTCGGAACTTCAAAGGATAAAGTGAGATGCCAAAACTGTTCAGAAGCAAAAAGGCTACAAGTCCCGCTCATCTAATTGAAGCTAATCTTCATTGATATTTTTGAAATTTATTGTATATTCTCTTCTTTTTATCCTATTTTGTTTTTAGTTGCTTAGGGACAAGCAACAATTTAAGTTTGGTATTGTGAAGAGCGGATAATTTATACCCTTTTTGGCATTGTTTTTACATAGTTTTTAGTATGTTTTAATTACTTTTTATTATATTTTTATTAGTTTTTATTCAGAAATTATATTTCTGGACTTTACTATGAGTTTGTGTGTTTTTCTGTAATTTCAGATATTTTAAGGCTGAAATTGAGGGACCTGAGCAAAAATCTGATTCAGAGGCTGAAAAAGGACTACAGATGCTGTTGGATTCTGACCCTCCTGCACTCGAAGTGAATTTTATGGAGCTACAAAAGCCCAATTGGCGCGCTCTCAATTGCGTTGGAAAGTAGACATCTTGGGCTTTCCAGCAATATATAATAGTCTATATTTTTCTCGAGATTTGATGACCCAAACTGGCGTTCAAAACCAGCCTAAAACTTTTTGGCATAAAACGCCAGAACTGGCACAATTCTTGGCGTTAAACGTCCATTTTGGCACCCAGGGTGGCATTTAACTCCAACCTTGGGCATATGCATGTGAAAGCTTGAATGCTCAGCCCAGACATGCACCAAGTGGGTCCTGGAAGTTTATTTCTGCACTATTTGCACTTAGTTACTCATTTTCTGTAAACCTAAGTTACTAGTCTAGTATAAAAACTACTTTTAGAGATTCATTTTGAACCTCATGACATTTTACACTTCATATTGTATCTTCTACGGCATGAGTCTTTAAACCCCATAGGTGGGGGTGAGGAGCTCTGTTGTGTTTCAATGGATTAATGCAATTACTACTGTTTTCTATTCAATCACACTTGATTCTGTTCTAAGATACTCACTCGTACTTCAATATAGAGAATATGATGATCCGTGACACTCATCATTATCCTCAACCTATGAACGTGTACCTGACAACCACTCCAGTTCTATCTGAGCTCAACGTAGTCATTGGGCGACATCTTGAGTGTGTATCTCTTGGGTTTCTAATCCACGGACTGAGTCCGGAGGTTAGAACCTTCGTGGTATAGGCTAGAACCAATTGGCAGCATTCTTGGGATCCGAAAAGTCTAAACCTTATCTGTGATATTCCGAGTAGGATCCAGAAAGGGATGACTGTGACGAGCTTCAAACATGCGAATGTTGGGCGTAGTGACAGTGTGCAAAAGGACAAGGGTCCTATTACGACGCTAGTGGGAACCGACAGATGATTAGCCGTGCGGTAGCTGTACATGGTATTTTTCATCCGAGACGAGAAATCTGATAGTTGATTAGCCGTGCAGAGATCGTTCCTAGTATTTTTCATCCGAGAGGATCATACAGCTTGCCATTGAAGGAAGCCATGCGTGTTTGGAGAAGAAGACAGTAGGAAAGCAGAGATTCAGACGACAGAGCATCTCCAGAACCTCAGCCTGTTTCTTATTACTGAATCACAAGTACTATTTATTTCATGTTATTTATTTTTCATAAATACAATCACTCTTATCATTAATCTCCTGACTAAGATTTACAAAATAACCATAGCTTGCTTCAAGCCGACAATCTCCGTGGGATCGACCCTTACTCACGTAAGGTATTACTTGGGCGACCCAGTGCACTTGTGGTACACAGAATCGTGATCTCAACACTTCTTCACAACTCCGCATAACTGACCAGCAAGTGCACTAGGTCGTCCAAGTAATACCTTACGTGAGTATGTGTGACGAGAGGAACTTTTGCGTGGTATAGAAATTTGCTGATAAATCCTCGTTGCAAGTATAGTTTCTAAACCTTCAAAAGTCCTTTCATACAAACGTTGTGGTTGTCACAAGTAACAAACCCCTAAATAAATTAATAACCTAAGTATTCAAACCTCGGGTCGTCTTCTCAAGGAATTGCAGGGAGGTGTTCTTATTATTGGTTATGAGTTGTAAATTGGGGTTTTGGATCAAGGTAAAAAGTATGTTGAATGATAAGTAAAATAAAATAATAATAACTGTAAAATAAACTCTTGGCAAGGTATAAGAACTGGAAGTCCTATCCTGGTTATCCTTATCAATTGTGATGAGAATGGATTTTTCTCCCACTTTGTTAACCTCTAACTATGAAGGTAAGTTAAGTGGACGAATTAATTCGAATCCTCAAGTCCCAGTCTTTCCTTGGAAAAAGTTAGAGTTATCGGATCTCGAAGTAATTCTTGAAGAATTCCAATTTTCAATCAACAATGAGTTTGATAACTCAAGAGTTACCAATGACTCAACCAAAGCCAAAAGGGAAAAATTCAAATTATTTATATAAATAAAAGAAAGCAATCATAAGTCTGAAATACCTCAAAATATATTAAATAGAAAATCAATCTAAACATAGAGAGTTTTAAACAAAAATGAGAAAAGAAATAAAAGAACTTTGAACCTGGGACTGAGAGTCACTCCTAAAACTAAGAGAAGTCCTAAATCCTAATCCTAAGAGAGAGGAGAGAACCTCTCTCTCTAAAAACTACATCTACTCCTAAAATTGTGAATGTGAAAGCCTCCCTTTGATTGAGTGCATTCCCCCACTTTATAGCCTCTAATCTGTGTTTTCTGGGCCGAGAACTGGGTCGAAAACAGCCCAGAAATCGCTGGAGAAGAATTCAAACACGCTGATTTCCGTCACTGCGACGCGGCCGCGTGGAGCACGCGGTTGCGTTGCTTAGCGTCAGGGCAAGTATAGGATATTATATATTAAATCGAAGCCCCGGACGTTAGCTTTCTAACGCAATTAGAACCGCGTTGTTTGGACATCTGTAGCTAAAGTTATAGCCGTTTGAGTGCGAAGAGGTCAGGTTGGACAGCTTAGCAATTTCTCCAACTTCTTGTATTCCTTCCACTTTTGCATGCTTCCTTTCCATCCTCTGAGCCATTCCTGCCCTGTGATCTCTGAAATCACTTAACACATATATCAAGGCATCTAATGGTAATAAAAGAGGATTAAACATAGGGAACTTTAAGGCCAAAGAAGTATGTTTCAATCAAAGCACATAATTAGGAAGGCAAATGTAAAACTATGCAAATAGTATGAATAAGTGGGTAAAGAGTTGATAAAATCCACTCAATTGAGCACAAGATAAACCATAAAATAGTGGTTTATCAACCTCCCCACACTTAAACAATAGCATGTCCTCATGCTAAGCTCAAGAGAAGCTATAAAGAAATGAAGAGGAAAGTAAGAATGTATGAAATGCAACCTATTTATATGAATGCAACCACATGCAAAATGTTTCTACCTACTTATTTAAAAGTAAACAAATCTTTCAAGAAGAAATATGAACTGGATTTCACTAATTCAAATCATGAAATGAAGTACAAATAAACTTGCAAGAAGAAAATAGCTCATGAAAGCAGGGAACAAGGAATCGAGCATCGAACCCTCACTGGTAGTGTATACACTCTAATCACTCAAGTGTTTAAGGTTCGATTCTCTCAATTCTCTACTAACCTTGCTTTCTAAGGCTTGCTCTTCATCTAACAATCAACATAAGTTTAATGCACAGATACACATATCAAGAGGTCTTTTAAGGGTTGTAATGGGGTTAGGGTCAAGGTAGGATTGTATTTGGCCAAGTGGACTAAAATCTGAATCCTTAATTAACTTAAACTTTTTCCACCTAACTTAAGACAATCCATATAATTACAATGCAAAATATGACTACCCATTAACTATATTTTTCCACATATTCATGCATCCGATTTTGAGTACAGTACATATGCATTGCTTTCATCATTTACTTTGGGGCATTTTGTCCCCTTTTTCTTATTTGCTCTTTTTTTTTTCTTTTTCTTTTTCTCACTCTTTTTTTATATATATTCTTTTTCTTTTCTTTTATTTTTCTCAATGCATATGATTAAATTATTGGATGCATGAATCATGTCCTAAACATTTCTTTCACATTTTCAGAAAATTCTAACATACTCAATTCTCAAACCAAATGTTTCCAAATTCAACTTTTTCCATACTTAATTCATGAGCACTCTCACTAGTCTAAGGTAACCAAGGATTCAAATTAAGGACATTATTGTTTTCCGCTTAGAGTTAATGATGTGCTAAAGTAAAGAACAAAAGGGGTATAATAGGCTCAAAATTGGTTTGCAAGGGATAATGAAAGGTTAAGGCCATATGGGTATGTAAGCTTAGTGAAACAAAGGCCTCAATCATATAAGTGCATGCATACATCAAACCATGAAAATATAGAATTAATCAAGACAAAGATCACAATTTTAGAGAGAAAAATACACACTAAAACAAAATTTTGGTTGATAAAATGCAACCAATTCAAATAGGCTCAAAATCTCACAGGTTTTGTGTGTTCGAGCTCTAAACTATGTTCCAGTATAATATTTCTTCAAACAAGTGTAACATTAAATTTTATTCAAATTAGTGAAATACTCTAAAAGGTTTCTTGAAAAAGAAAATATTACTTCAACTAAGTGGTAAAATATGCACAAAATCAAATAATCATTCAATCAAACATGCAAATGCAACAACTAACAAGGAAAATAAACCATTGGTGTTGAGATAGAAGAGTCACTAACCCATTGAAGACGGGTGTAAAAGCAAGTTTTGGGATCCTGGAATCTGCTCTAACATTTGTCACCCTGGGTGCCTAAGAATCTGTTTGAAGCTTCTTAAGGGCTTTACATGCCTAGTTTGGGACCCCGGAAGTTACTGGAAGTACAAACACTGGTGGAGATTCCTGGATGAATACAAGCATAAGCCACCATAACAAGGAGCTCACTAAATGTCCAACTTAAGGACTTTAACTAAAAGTGCTAGGTGGGAGACAACCCACCATGGTATGATCGTTTCTTTTTCAATTTTATTTCATGTTGTTTGTTTTTATTTTATTTTAATTTTCATTGAACCTGGAAGTTTTCATAGCATTCACATTAAGCATTGCATTCTGCATATTGCATTAAAAAAAAAAGAAGCACGCACGCGACGCGGCAACGTCGCTGTAGCGTCCGCGTCACCAGTGCAATGGGAAGAAAAGAAAACGAACAGAAAGTCACGCGAAAGCGTGGCTGGAGGCGTGCCAATGGCACAAATCGTCCCACACGACCGCATCGCTGATGCGACCGCGTCATATGGGAATAATGGCCTCTCATGTGACCGCGTGACCAAGATTTCGACGTCAAAGTGGTGCACACCTGAAAGTTATGCGAGAGTGGTGCTGGATTGGTGCTGAACGCATAATCCTTCCCGCGCGGCCGCATGACCCACGCGACCGCGTCATTTTCCTTTAAAGCCCACTCACGCGATCGCATTCCCCATGCGATCGCGTCACCTAAAATTTGGCACTAATATGATTTTGAACAGAGAGTTGTGCGGGCGCGAGGCTGCCCTCGCGCCAGTAGCATAAACTGTGTCACGCGACCGCGTGACCGACGCGACCGCGTCAATCAGTTTAAGCGCAAACCGCGCGACCGCGTGCCCCACGCGACCGCGTCGCTTGCGCCGCACAACTTATCCTAATTTGCCAAATATCTTATCTTTTCTCCCCCAATCCTAATTTTTCCTCCCTCCTTTCTTACTTACTTCTTCTTCCTTTCTTTCCCTTCTCATTCTTCTTATCTTTTATTTTATTTTACTTATTTTATTTGCATATTTCATTCATTGCATTTTAATTTTGTGCATATTTTTATTTTTCTTTTCTAAATTTATTATTTTACCATTGGTGTTAAAATTTTCCTGTTCAACTGTTGCATCTTCTCTTGAATTATCCTGGTGCTTCATGACTTCTTTTATTCAGATTGGGTAATATTATTTAAATCAATGCTACCTTTTATAATACTGATATTCCTTTTGCATTGACATGAACCTACATTGTCTTTCATTACCCACTCTCTTCCCCATTGTTGCAAATTTTATACCACTGGTATGCCATGACTTTTATTATTTTCTCACGTACATGTTGAAGTTTCCATGTAAATGAGACCCTTATCAATTGGCATTAACCCACCCATATTTCATTTATTTTCTTATCTTTACTTCTGGGTTACTTCCCTTTTTCTTTCAGGATGGCCACCCGAAAGGGAACCGAAAGACGTTTACATGGGGAGACAGACAAGTCCATCTGCACAATCTTTGGAGAAAAGCGTCAGTTGGAACAACCCGTCCACTTGCACATCTGAGTATGCACCGAGGACGGTGCAATCTTTAAGTGTGGGGAGGTCGATACCGATCTCCATGGGTTAGTGACTCTTTTATCTCAACACCAATGGTTTATTTTCCTTGTTAGTTTTTGCATTTGCATGTTTGATTGCATGATTATTTGATTTTGTGCATATTTTACCACTTAGTTGAAGTAATATTTTCTTTTTCAAGAAACCTTTTAGAGTATTTCACTAATTTGAATAAAATTTAATGTTACACTTGTTTGAAGAAATATTATACTGGAACATAGTTTAGAGCTCAAACACACAAAACCTGTGAGATTTTGAGCCTATTTGAATTGGTTGCATTTTATCAACCAAAATTTTGTTTTAGTGTGTATTTTTCTCTCTAAAATTGTGATCTTTGTCTTGCTTAATTCTATATTTCCATGGTTTGATGTATGCATGCACTTATATGATTGAGGCCTTTGTTTCACTAAACTTACATACCCATATGGCCTTAACCTTTCATTATCCCTTGCAAACCAATTTTGAGCCTATTATACCCCTTTTGTTCTTTACTTTAGCACATCATTAACTCTAAGCAGAAAACAATAATGTCCTTAATTTGAATCTTTGGTTAGCTTAGACTAGTGAGAGTGCTCATGAATTAAGTATGGAAAAAGTTGAATTTGGAAACATTTGGTTTGATAATTGAGTATGTTAGAATTTTCTGAAAATGTGAAAGAAATGTTTAGGACATGATTCATGCATCCAATAATTTAATCATATACATTGAGAAAAATAAAAGAAAAGAAAAAGAATATATATAAAAAAAGTGAGAAAAAGAAAAAGAAAAAAAAAGAGCAAATAAGAAAAAGGGGACAAAATGCCCCAAAGTAAATGATGAAAACAATGCATATGTACTGTACTCAAAATCGGATGCATGAATATGTGGAAAAACATAGTTAATGGGTAGTCATATTTTGCATTGTAATTATATGGATTGTCTTAAGTTAGGTGGAAAAAGTTTAAGTTAATTAAGGATTCAGATTTTAGTCCACTTGGCCAAATACAATCCTACCTTGACCCTAACCCCATTACAACCCTTAAAAGACCTCTTGATATGTGTATCTGTGCATTAAATTTATGTTGATTGTTAGATGAAGAGCAAGCCTTTGAAAGCAAGGTTAGTAGAGAATTGAGAGAATCCAACCTTAAACACTTGAGTGATTAGAGTGTATACACTACCAGTGAGGGTTCGATGCTCGATTCCTTGTTCCCTACTTTTATGAGCTATTTTCTTCTTGCAAGTTTATTTGTACTTCATTTCATGATTTGAATTAGTGAAATCCAGTTCATATTTCTTCTTGAAAGATTTGTTTACTTTTAACTAAGTAGGTAGAAACATTTTGCATGTGGTTGCATTCATATAAATTGCATTTCATACATTCTTACTTTCTTCTTCATTCCTTTATAGCTTCTCTTGAGCTTAGCATGAGGACATGCTATTGTTTAAGTGTGGGGAGGTTGATAAATCACTATTTTATGGTTTATCTTGTGCTCAATTGAGTGAATTTTATCAACTCTTTACCCACTTATTCATACTATTTGCATAGTTTTACATTTGCCTTCCTAATTATGTGCTTTGATTGATAACATACTTCTTTGGCCTTAAAGTTCCCTATGTTTAATCCTCTCTTATTACCATTAGATGCCTTGATATGTGTGTTAAGTGATTTCAGAGATCACAGGGCAGGAATGGCTCAGAGGATGGAAAGGAAGCATGCAAAAGTGGAAGGAATACAAGAAGTTGGAGAAATTGCTAAGCTGTCCAGCTTGACCTCTTCGCACTCAAATGGCTATAACTTTAGCTACAGAGGTCCAAACGACGCGGTTCCAGTTGCGTTGGAAAGCTAATGTCCGGGGCTTCGATTTGATATTAATATGCTATTGTTGCTCTGAAACTAGGCGACGCGACCGCGTGCTCCACACGGCCGCATCGCAGTGATGGAAATCAGCGTGTTTGAATTCTTCTCCAGCGATTTCTGGGCTGTTTTCGACCCAGTTCTCGGCCCAGAAAATACAGATTAGAGGTATAAAGTGGGGGAATGCACTCATTCAAAGGGAGGCTTTCACATTCACAATTTTAGGAGTAGATGTAGTTTTTAGAGAGAGAGGTTCTCTCCTCTCTCTTAGGATTAGGATTTAGGACTTCTCTTAGTTTTAGGAGTGACTCTCAGTCCCAGGTTCAAAGTTCTTTTATTTCTACTCTCATTTTTGTTTATGACTCTCTATGTTTAGATTGATTTTCTATTTAATATATTTTGAGGTATTTCAGACTTATGATTGCTTTCTTTTATTTATATAAATAATTTGGATTTTTCCCTTTTGGCTTTGGTTGAGTCATTGGTAACTCTTGAGTTATCAAACTCATTGTTGATTGAAAATTGGAATTCTTCAAGAATTAATTCGAATCCTCAAGTCCCGCAGGGAGGTGTTCTTATTATTGGTTATGAGTTGTAAATTGGGGTTTTGGATCAAGGTAAAAAGTATGTTGAATGACAAGTAAAATAAAATAATAATAACTGTAAAATAAATTCTTGGCAAGGTATAAGAACTGGAAGTCCTATCCTGGTTATCCTTATCAATTGTGATGAGAATGGATTTTTCTCCCACTTTGTTAACCTCTAACTATGAAGGTAAGTTAAGTGGACGAATTAATTCGAATCCTCAAGTCCCAGGCTTTCCTTGGGAAAAGTTAGAGTTATTGGATCTCGAAGTAATTCTTGAAGAATTCCAATTTTTAATCAACAATGAGTTTGATAACTCAAGAGTTACCAATGACTCAACCAAAGCCAAAAGGGAAAAATCCAAATTATTTATATAAATAAAAGAAAGCAATCATAAGTCTGAAATACCTCAAAATATATTAAATAGAAAATCAATCTAAACATAGAGAGTCATAAATAAAAATGAGAAAAGAAATAAAAGAACTTTGAACCTGGGACTGAGATTCACTCCTAAAACTAAGAGAAGTCCTAAATCCTAATCCTAAGAGAGAGGAGAGAACCTCTCTCTCTAAAAACTACATCTACTCCTAAAATTGTGAATGTGAAGGCCTCCCTTTGAATGAGTGCATTCCCCCACTTTATAGCCTCTAATCTGTGTTTTCTAGGCCGAGAACTGGGTCGAAAACAGCCCAGAAATCGCTGGAGAAGAATTCAAATACGCTGATTTTTGTCACTGCGACGCGGCCGCGTGGAGCACGCGGTCGCGTCATCTAGCGTTAGAGAAACTATAGAATATTATCTATCAAATCGAAGTCCCAGACGTTAGCTTTCCAACGCAACTGGAACTGCATCATTTGGACCTCTGTAGCTAAAGTTATAGCCATTTGAGTGTGAAGAGGTCAGGCTAGACAGCTTAGCAATTTCTCCAACTTCTTGTATTCCTTCCACTTTTGCATGCTTCCTTTCCATCCTCTGAGCCATTCCTGCCCTGTGATCTCTGAAATCACTTAACACACATATGAAGGCATCTAATGGTAATAAGAGAGGATTAAACATAGGGAACTTTAAGGCCAAAGAAGTATGTTTTCAATCAAAGCACATAATTAGGAAGGCTAATGTAAAACTATGCAAATAGTATGAATAAGTGGGTAAAGAGTTGATAAAATCTACTCAATTGAACACAAGATAAACCATAAATAGTTGTTTATCAATGGGTCGATCCCACGGAGATTTTCGGCTTGAAGCAAGCTATGGTCATCTTGTAAATCTCAGTCAGGCAGATTCAATTGATTATGAGGTTTTGATAATTAAAGTATAAATAAAATATGAAATAAGATAAAGTTACTTATGTAATTCATTGGTGGAATTTTCAGATAAGTGTCTGGAGATGCTTTGTTTCTTCTAAATCTCTGCTTTCCTATTGCCTCCTTCCAACCATGCGTTACTTCCTTCCATGGCAAGCTGTAAGATCCTCTCAGTGAAAATAGTCCTCTAGGGTTTCTGCACAGCTAATCAACTGTCGGATTTATCGTCTCGGATGAAAAATACCAGGTAAGATACTGCATAGCTAATCATCTGTCGGTTCCCACTAGCGTCGGAATAGAATCCATTGATCCTTTTGCACACTGTCACTTGCGCCCAACATTCGCAGGTTTGAAGCTCGTCACAGTCATCCCTTCTCGGATCCTACTCGGAATACCACAGACAAGGTTTAGACTTTCCAGATCCCAGGAATGGCTGCCAATAATTCTAGGCTATACCACGAAGATACTAATCTCACGGACTCGGTCCGTGTATTAGATACCCAAGAGAATATACTCCGGCTGTCGTCCAATGACTACGTTGAACATCATGTAGACCGCTTTGTGGTTGTCAGGCACGCGATCTTGGCTAAGCGAGTAACAAAGATTGGGTGATTATCACGGGTCACCCTTTCATTCTGACTTAACTGAATTAAGTACAAGAGTATATCTTGGACAAGAAGTAGGCGTGAATTGAATAGAAAACAGTAGTAATTGCATTAATTCATGAAGAACAGCATAGCTCCACACCTTAATCTATGAGGTGTAGAAACTCCACCGTTGAAAATACAAAAGTGGAAAAGTGGCCAGCCTCCAAACGTGTACAATAGCATAAGATGGAAAGAGTCTCGATGCGAATACAATAGTAAAAAGTGCTATTTATACTAAACTAGTTACTAGGGATTACAAAAAATGAGTAACTAAGTGCAGATAGTGCAGAAATCCACTTTCGAGGCCCACTTGGTGTGTGCTTGGGCTGAGCATTAAAGCTTTTTCGTGCATAGGCTGTTCCTGGAGTTAAACACCAGCTTTGGTGCCAGTTTGGGCGTTTTACGCCAAGATGTTTTAGGCTGGCTTTGGACGCCAGTTTGGGCCATCAAAGCTCGAGCAAAATATAAACTATTATATATTGCTGGAAAGCCCAGGATGTCTACTTTCCAATGCAATTGATAGTGCGCCAATTGGGTTTTTGTAGCTCCAGAAAATCCACTTCGAGTGCAGGAGGGTCAGAATCCAACAACATCTGCAGTCCTTTTTCAGCCTCTGAATCAGATTTTTGCTCAAGTCCCTCAATTTCAGCCAGAAAATACCTGAAATCACAGAAAAATACACATACTCATAGTAAAGTCTAGAAATATTATTTTTGAATAAAAACTAATAAAAATATAATAAAAAGTAACTAAAACATGCTAAAAACTATGTAAAAATAATGCCAAAAAGGGTATAAATTATCCGCTCATCACAACACCAAACTTAAATTGTTGCTTGTCCCCAAGCAACTAAAAACAAAATAGGATAAAAAAAAGAGAAAATACAATAAATCTCAAACTTATCAATGAACTTAGTTCCAATTAGATGAGCAGGGCTTATAGCCTTTTTGCTTCTGAGTAGTTTTGGCGTCTCACTTTATCCTTTGAAGTTCAGAATGATTGGCATCCATAGGAACTCAGAATTCAGATCGTATTATTGATTCTCCTAGTTCAATATGTTGATTCTTGAACACAGCTACTTTATGAGTCTTGACCGTGACCCTTAGCATTTTGTTTTCCAGTATTACCACCGGATATATAAATGCCACAGACACATAACTGGGTGAACCTTTTCAGATTGTGACTCATCTTTGCTAGAGTCCCCAGTAAGAGTTGCCCAAAGCTCTTAAGCACACTTTTTTTGCTTTGGACCACGACTTTAACCGCTCAGTCTCAAGCTTTTCACTTGACACCTTCACGCCACAAGCACATGGTTAGGGACAGCTTGGTTTAGCCGCTTAGGCCAGGATTTTATTCCTTTGGGCCCTCCTATCCATTAATGCTCAAAGCCTTGGATCCTCTTTACCCTTCCCTTTTGGTTTAAAGGGTTATTGGCTTTTTCTGCTTGCTTTTTCTCTTTCTTTCTTTTTTTTTTCTTTATTTTTTTTGCCATTTTTCTTTTTCGCAAGATTTTTCTATTCACTGCTTTTTCTTGCTTCAAGAATCAATTTTATGATTTTTCAGATTATCAATAACATTTTTCCTTTTTCATTATTCTTTCAAGAGCCAACAATTTTAACATTCATAAACAACAATATCAAAAATATACACTGTTCAAGCATTCATTTAGAAAACAAAAAGTATTGCCACCACATCAAAATAATTAAACTAATTTCAAGATAGAATTCGAAATCATGCACTTCTTGTTCTTTTGCAATTAAAAACATTTTTCATTTAAGAAAGGTGAAGGATTCATAGGACATTCATAGCTTTAAGACATAGACACTAGACACTAATGATCATATAATAAAGACACAAATATAGACAAAACATAAAGCATATAATTCAAAAAACAAAAAAATACAAACAAGGAAATTAAAGAACGGGTCCACCTTAGTGATGGCAGCTAGTTCTTCCTCTTGAAGATCTTATTGAGTGCTTGAGCTCCTCTATGTCACTTCCTTGCCTTTGTTGCTCCTCCCTTATGGCTCTTTGGTCTTCTCTAATTTTATGGAGGAGGATGGAATGCTCTTGGTGCTCCATCCTTAATTGTCCCATGTTGGAACTCAGTTCTTCTAGGGAGGTGTTAATTTGTTCCTAATAATTTTGTGGAGGAAAGTGCATCCCTTGAGGTATTTTAGGGATTTCATGATGAGGGACTTCCTCATGCTCTTGTTGAGGTCCATGAGTGGGCTCTCTTGTTTGCTCCATCCTCTTTTTAGTGATGGGCTTATCTCCTTCAATGAGGATGTCTCCCTCTATGGCAATTCCAGCTGAATTGCATAGGGTACAAATGAGATGAGGGAAGGCTAACCATGCCAAAGTAGAGGGCTTGTCCGCCACCTTGTAGAGTTCTAAGGATATGATCTCATGAACTTCTACTTCCTCTCCAATCATGATGCTATGGATCATGATAGCCTGGTCTATTGTAACTTCAGACCGGTTGCTAGTAGGAATGATAGAGCATTGGATGAACTCCAACCTTCTTAGTTGAACTGGTTTGCCTCTTGAGTCTCTCTTCCATTGAGCTCCTTCCACACAAATGTCCCTAAGGACTTGGTCCAACCTTTGATCAAAGTTGACCCTTCTAGTGAAAGGGTGAGGATCTCTTTGCATCATTGGCAAGTTGAATTCCAACCTCACATTTTTCGGACTAAAATCCAATTAATTCCCCCGAACCACTGTGAGCCAATTCTTTGGGTTCGGGTTCATACTTTGATCATGGTTCTTAATGATCCATGTATTGGCATAGAACTCTTGAACCATTAAGACTCTGACTTGTTGAATGGGGTTGGTGAGAGTTTTCCAACCTCTTCTTTGAATTTCTTGTCGGATCTCTGGATATTCACTCTTTTTGAGCTTGAAGGGGACCTCGGAGATCACCTTTTTCTTTGCCACAACTTCATAGAAGTGGTCTTGCTTGACCTTTGAGATGAATCTCTCTATCTCCCATCACTCGGATATAGAAGCAATTGCTTTCTCTTTCCTCTTTCTAGAGGTTTCTCCGGCCTTAGGTGCCATTGATGGTTATGAAAAAAAAAGTTTAGCTTTTCCCACACCAAACTTAGAATTGTTGCTCGTCCTCGAGCAAAAGAAGAAAGAAAACAGTAGAAGAAGAAGAAATGGAGGAGATGGATGGTAGTGGTGGTTTCAGCCAAGGGGGGTAGTAGTGTGTATGATATGTGAAATTGAAGGTAGTGAGGATGGGTATTTATAGGATAAGAGAGAGGGGGAATTCGGTCATGAAGGGGTGGGTTTGGCAGGGAAATGGTTTGAATTTGAATGGTGAGGTAGGTGGGGTTTATGATGGATGGAGGTGAGTGGTGAAGAGAATATGGAGGAGAGGGTAGGATTTGATAGGTGAAGGGTATTTGGGGAAGAGTGTTATGGAAAGGTGTGAAGAGGAGAGAAGAAGAGGTGGGGTAGGTGGGGATCCTGTGGGGTCCACAAATCCTGAGGTGTCAAGGATTCTACTCCCTGCACCATTCTGGTGTTCAAATGCCCATTGTGTGCCAATTCTGGCATTTAACGCCAGTTCTGGTACCTTTCCTGGCGTTAAACGCCAGCTCTGCTACCTTTCCTGGCGTTAAACGCTAGTCTGCTGTCCATTTCTGACATTTAACGCCAGCCAGATGCCAGACAGCCCTTTCTGGCATTAAACACCCAGAGTGCTGCCCATTCTGGCGTTTAACGCCCAGAATACTGCCAGGCTGGGTGTTAAACGCCCATTCTGCTATCCTTACTGGCGTTTAAACGCCAGTAAGCCTGTCCTCCAGGGTGTGCTGTTTTTGATGCTATTTTTTCATTTTATTTTTGATTTTTCAGTTCTTTTTGTGGCTTCACATGATCATCAACCTAAAGAAAACATAAAATAACAATGGAAAATAAATAAATATAATTAAATAACATTGGGTTGCCTCCCAACAAGTGCTTCTTTAGTGTCAATAGCTTGACAGTGAGCTCTTAGAGAGCTTCACAAAGACTCAGAGCTTGATGTTGTCCTCCCAACACCAAACTTAGAAGTTGAGTGTGGGGGCTCTGTTTGACTCTGTATTGAGAGAAACTTTTCATGCTTCCTCTCCATGGTTACAAAAGAAGATCCTTGAGCCTTAAACACAAGGTAGTCCTCATTCAATTGAAGGACTAACTTTCCTCTGTCCACATCAATCACAGCTCTTGCTGTGGCTAAGAAGGGTCTTCTAAGGATGATGGATTCATCTTCATCCTTCCCAGTGTCTAGGATTATGAAGTCAGGAGGGATGTAATAGCCTTCAACCTTCACTAATACATCCTCTACAAGTCCATAAGCCTGTTTCCTTGAATTATCTGCCATCTCTAATGAGATTCTTGCAGCTTGTACCTCAAAGATCCCTAGTTTCTCCATTACAGCGAGTGGCATGAGGTTTATACTTGAACCAAGGTCACACAGAGGCTTCTTAAAGGTCATGGTGCCTATGATGCAAGGTATTAAGAACTTTCCGGGATCCGGTTTCTTCTGAGGTAATTTCTGTTGAACCAAGGTATTCAATTCATTGATGAGCAATGGAGGTTCATCTTCCCAAGTCTCATTACCAAATAACTTGGCATTCAGCTTCATGATTGCTCCTAGATACTGAGCAACTTGCTCTTCAGTAATATCTTCATCCTCTTCAGAGGAAGAATACTCATCAGAGCTCATGAATGGCAACAATAAGTTCAGTGGAATTTCTATGGTCTCTGTATGAGCCTCAGATTCCTTTGGTTCCTCAATAGGGAACTCCTTAGTGGCCAGTGAACATCCATTGAGGTCTTCCTCATTGGAAATCACTGCCTTTTGACTCTCTCCAGGTTCGGCCATGTTGGGTATATTGATGGCCTTGCACTCTCTTTTTGGATTCTCTTCTGTATTGCTTGGGAGAGTACTAGGAGGAGTTTCGAACACTCTTTTACTCAGTTGACCCACTTGTGCCTCCAAATTTCTAATGGAGGACCTTGTTTCAGTCATGAAACTGTGAGTGGTCTTACTTAGATCAGAGATTATGTTTGCTAAGTCAGAGAGGTTCTGCTTAGAATTCTCTGTCTGTTGCTCAGAAGATGATGGAAAAGGCTTGCTATTGCCAAACCTATTTTTCCCCCCATTATTATTGAAGCTTTGATTAGGCTTCTGTTGATCCTTCCATGAGAAATTAGGATGATTCCTCGATGAAGGATTATAGGTGTTTCCATAGGATTCTCCCATGTAATTCACCTCTTCCATTGTAGGATTCTCAGGGTCATAGGCTTCTTCTTAGAGGAAGCTTCTGTAGTACTGCTGGATGCAGCTTGCATTCCAGTCAGACTCTGAGAAATCATATTAACTTGTTGAGTCAATATTTTATTCTGAGCCAATATGGCATTCAGAGTATCAATCTCAAGAACTCCTTTCTTCTGAGTCATCCCATTATTCACAGAATTTCTTTCAGAAGTGTACATGAACTGGTTATTTGCAACCATCTCAATGAGTTCCTGGGTTCTATAGGTGTTTTCTTCAGATGAAGGGATCCACCAGCAGAGTGGTCCAGTGACATCTTGGACAATTTAGACAGACCATCATAGAATATACACAGGATGCTCCATTCTGAAAGCATGTCAGAAGGACACCTTCTGATCAATTGCTTGTATCTTTACCAAGCTTCATAGAGGGATTCACCTTCCTTCTATCTGAAGGTTTGGACTTCCACTCTAAGCTTGCTTAACTTTTGAGGTGGAAAGAATTTGGCCAAGAAGGCATTGACCAACTTTTTCCAAGAGTTCAGGCTTTCTTTAGGGTATGAGTCCAACCATATCCTAGCTCTGTCTCTTATAGCAAAAGAGAAAAGTATAAGTCTGTAGACCTCAGGATTAACCCCATTGGTCTTAACAGTGTCACAGATTTGCAAGAATTCAGCTAAGAACTGATGAGGATCTTCCAATGGAAGTCCATGAAACTTGCAATTCTGCTGTATTAGAGAAACTAATTGAGGCTTAAGCTCAAAGTTGTTTGCTCCAATTGCAGGAATTGAGATGCTTCTTCCATAGAAGTCAGAAGTTGGTGCAGTAAAGTCTCCAAGCATCTTCCTTGCATCTCCACCATTGTTGTTAGGTTTGGCCATCTCTTCTTCTTTTTCGAATATTTCCGTTAGGTCCTCTCCAGAGTAAAACAAGGGAAAAACATAAAAATTTAAGATCAAAACTAATAATGCATGCAAGAACACTTTGAATGTCAAGATGAAAACCAAGAACACTTTGAAGATCATGATGAACACCAAGAACATGTTTTTGAAAATTTTTTAAGAAAAAAAAATATGCAAGACACCAAACTTAGAACTTTTTAATCTATAGACACTAATAATTCAAGAATGTATATGAAAAATAAGAAAAGAAACAAAACAACAAAAATTAAAGATCAAACAAGAAAACATATCAAGAACAACTTGAAGATCAATGAAGAACACAATGCAAATTTTCGAAAATTTAAAGAAAAATTAAAAAGTTGCAATTGACACCAAACTTAAAATTTGACACAAGACTTAAACAAGAAACACAAAATATTTTTGGTTTTATGATTTTATTAATTTTTTTTGTATTTTTCAAAAATTATTTTGGAAAAAGAAAGTAAAGGGATACAAAAATTTTTAATAAGAATCCCAGGAATCATGCAATGTTAGTCTAAAGCTTCGGTCCAAAAGAATTAGACATGGCCAATGGCCAGCCAAGCTTTGAGTGAAAGCTTCGGTCCAAAAGATTAGACATGGCCAAATAGTCAGCCAAGCTTTAGCATAAAACATACAAGCATGTCAATAAGAAGTGGAAGCCTCAGTCCAAAAGATTAGACATGGCTTCTCAACCAGCCAGGCTTCAACATATCTCATGATACTCTAGAATTCATTCTTAAAAATTCTGAAGAACAAAATTTTTTTCGAAAATTAAAATAAAAAGCTTAAACATAAAATAAAATTACCTAATCTAAGCAACAAGATGAACCGTCAGTTGTCCAAACTCGAACAATCCCCGGCAACGGCGCGAAATCGTGAACTCAACATTTCTTCTCAACTCCGCGTAACTGACCAGCAAGTGCACTAGGTCGTCCAAGTAATACCTTACGTGAGTAAGGGTCGATCCCACGGAGATTGTCGGCTTGAAGTAAGCTATGGTCATCTTGTAAATCTCAGTCAGGCAGATTCAATTGATTATGAGGTTTTGATAATTAAAATATAAATAAAACATGAAATAAGATAAAGTTACTTATGTAATTCATTGGTGGGAATTTCAGATAAGCGTCTAGAGATGCTTTGTTGCTTCTGAATCTCTGCTTTCCTATTGCCTCCTTCCAACCATGCGTTACTTCCTTCCATGGCAAGCTGTAAGATCCTCTCGGTGAAAATGGTCCTCTACGGTTTCTGCACGGCTAATCAACTGTCGGATTTCTCGTCTCAGATGAAAAATACCAGGTACAGCTACCGCATGGCTAATCATCTGTCGGTTCCTACTAGCGTAGGAATATAATCCATTAATCCTTTTGCACGCTGTCACTTGTGCCCAAATTCGCAGGTTTGAAGCTCGTCACAGTCATCCCTTCCCGGATTTTACTCGGAATACCATAGACAAGGTTTAGCCTTTCTGGATCCCAGGAATGGCTGCCAATAATTCTAGCCTATACCACAAAGATACTAATCTCACGAACTCGGTCCGTGTATTAGATACCCAAGAGAATATACTCTGGCTGTCGTCCAATGACTACGTTGAACATCATGTAGACCGCTTTGTGTCAGGCACGCGATCTTGGCTAAGCGAGTAACGAAGAATGGGTGATTGTCATGGGTCACCCCTTCATTCTAACTTAACTGAATTAAGTATGAGAGTATATCTTGGAGAAGAAGTAGGCGTGAATTAAATAGAAAACAGTAGTAATTGCATTAATTCATGAAGAACAGCAGAGCTCCGCACCTTAATCTATGGGGTGTAGAAACTCCACCGTTGAAAATACAAAAGTGAAAAAGGTCTAAGCATGGCCATGAGGCCAGCCTCTAAACGTGTACAATAGCATAAGATGGTAAGAGTCTCGATGCGAATACAATAGTAAAAAGTGCTATTTATACTAAACTAGTTACTAGGGATTACAGAAAATGAGTAACTAAGTGCAGATAGTGCAGAAATCCACTTCCAGGGCCCACTCGGTGTGTGCTTGGGCTGAGCATTGAAGCTTTTTCGTGCATAGGCTGTTCCTGGAGTTAACTGCCAGCTTTGGTGCCAGTTTGGGCAATTTACGCCAAGATGTTTTAGGCTGGATTTGGACGCAAGTTTGGGCCATCAAATCTCAGGCAAAATATGGACTATTATATATTCCTTGAAAGCCTAGGATTTCTACTTTCCAACGCAATTAAGACGCGCCAATTGGGTTTCTGTAGCTCCAGAAAATCCACTTCGAGTGCAGGAGGGTCAGAATCCAACAGCATCTATAGTCCTTTTTCAGCCTCTGAATCAGATTTTTGCTCAGGTCCCTCCATTTCAGCCAGAAAATACCTGAAATCATAGAAAAACACACAAACTCATAGTAAAGTCCAGAAATGTGATTTTTGAATAAAAACTAATAAAAATATAATAAAAAGTAACTAAAACATGCTAAAAACTATGTAAAAACAATGCCAAAAATGGTATAAATTATCCGCTCATCAACTTGCTGGTTAGTTGTGCGGAATTGTGAAAAGTGTAATCATAATTTCGTGCACCAATGGGGTATTGACTTCATGCGGCCTTTCCCACCATCATATTCAAACACTTATATTCTGGTGGCAGTAGACTATGTATCTAAATGGGTAGAGACAATTTCAACACCCACTAATGATACTAAGATAGTGATGAAGTTCCTCCAGAAGCATATCTTCAGCAGGTTCAGTGTCCCTAGGGTACTGATCAGTGATGGAGGCACTCATTTCTGTAATAAACAGCTTGACTCTGCTCTGATCTGATATGGAATTAACCACAAAGTGGCAACTACATATCATCCACAGACAAATGGGCAGGCTGAAGTCTCAAATAGAGAACTAAAACGAATCCTGGAACGGACTGTAAGTACCCGTAGAAATGATTGGGCAAGAAGTCTGGATGATGCTCTGTGGGCATACAGAACCACATTCAAGACTCCTATAGGGACCTCTCCATACCAGCTTGTGTATGGAAAAGCCTGTCATCTGCCAGTGAAACTGGAACACAAGGCCTACTGGGCAACCAGGTTCCTAAACCTTGATGCTAAGGTAGCTGGAGAGAAAAGATTACTCCAGCTGAATGAGCTGGAGGAGTTCAGACTCAATGCTTTCGAAAATGCTAAAATTTACAAGAAGAAAGCAAAAAAGTGGCATGACAGAAAGCTATCATCTAGAGTCTTTGAGCCAAGATAGAAGGTTGCTGTTTAACTCTAAGCTCAGATTGTTCCCTGGGAAATTGAAATCCCGGTGGAAGGGACCATATGTGATTACAAGTGTGTCACCATATGGATATGTAGAGCTTCAGGATATTGACTTTGACAAAAAGTTCATTGTTAATGGACAGAGAATCAAGCATTATCTTGAAGGCAATGTTGAGCAAGAATCCTCAAGACTGAGACTAGATTAAAGCTCAGTAATGTCAAGCTATTGACAGTAAAGAAGCGCTTATTGGGAGGCAACCCAATCTTATTTAGCTATGTTAATTATTTTTTCATTTCATTTTTCATTGTTATTTTATGTTTTCTTTAGGTTGATGATCATGTGGAGTCATGACAACAGCTGCAGAATTAAAGCGGAATCAAAAACAGCATCAAACATAGCACACCCTGGAGGACAGGCTTACTGGCGTTTAAACACCAGTAAGGATAGCAGAATGGGCTTTTAACGCCCATGCAAGCAGCATTCTGGGCGTTAAACGCCAGAATAGGTAGCATTCTGGGTGTTTAACGCCAAAAATAGCAGCATTCTGGGCGTTTAGAAAAATGCCCAGTAAAGAAGGATTCCTAGCGTTTAACACCAGCCAAGGTATCTGGCTGGGTGTTAAATGCCCAAAGAGGCAGTCAAGTGGGCGTTAAATGCCAGAATGGATAGCATTCTGGGCGTTTAACGCCAGGATGACACAAGGGAGGTAATTTTATTTCCAATTCAATTTTTTTCAATTTTTCATGTTTTAATTCATAATTTTTTGCATCAAACATATTTTAAACGTTCATCTTTCAATTTCTATTTCCAAAAAATTAATGATCTTTCCAATTCTTTTTAATTCTTTTTCAATTCTTTTCAATTCCTTCCGAAACGTTTTCAAAACTTGCATATCTTTTCAAATTCTTTTCAACTCTTTTTAATTTCTCTTGTATACAGTAATAAGTTTTCAAAATTAATTGCATCATTCTTCTTCTATTCCCTTCTATCTTATTTTGCTCGAGGACGAGCAAAGCTTCTAAGTTTGGTGTGGAAAAGCTCAGCTTTTTGCTTTTCATAACCATTAATGGCACCTAAGGCCAGAGAAATCTCTAGGAAGAGGAAAGGGAAGGCAGTTGCTTCCAACTCTGAGTCATGGGAGATGGAGAGATTCATCTCAAAAACTCATCACTAGAAAGAGGATAGAGCAAACAAGAGAGCCCACTCATGGACCTCAACAAGAGTACTCCATCATCCTCCATGAAATCAGAGAGGACCAAAAGGCCATGAGAGAAGAGCAACAAGGCAAGGAAGAGATATTGAGGAGCTCAAGCACTCCATAGGATCTTCAAGGGGAAGAAGCCACCATCATTAAGGTGGACCCGTTCTTTAATCTCCTTGTTTATTTTCTTTTCTATTTTCGATTTTTATCCTTTATGTTTTGACTATGTTTGTGTCTTCATTACATGATCATTAGTGTTTAGTGTCTATGTCTTAATGCTATGAATGTTCCATGAATCTTTCACCTTTCTTAAAAGAAAAATGTTTTCTGAAAAAGAAAAAGAAGTACATGAATTTTGAATTCCATCTTGAAAATAGTTTAATTATTTTGATGTGGTGGCAATACTTTTTGTTTTCTAAATGAATGCTTGAACAGTGCATACTTTTGATAGTGAAGTTTATGAATGTTAAAATTGTTGGCTCTTGAAAGAATAATGAAAAAAAGAGAAATGTTATTGATAATTTGAAAAATCATAAAATTGATTCTTGAAGCAAGAAAAAGCAGTGAAAAACACAAAGCTTGCGGAAAAAAAAAGGTGAAAAATAAAGAAAAAAGAAGGAAAAAGAAAAAGCAAGCAGAAAAAGATAGTAACCCTTTAAACTAAAAGGCAAGGGTAAAAAGGATCCAAGGCTTTGAGTATTAATCGATAGGAGGGCCCAAGGGAATAAAATCCTGGCCTAAGCGGCTAAATCAAGTTGTCCCTAACCATGTGCTTGTGGCGTGAAGGTGTCAAGTGAAAAGCTTGAGACAGAGCGGTTAAAGTCATGGTCCAAAGAAAAAAAAAGTGTGCTTAAGAACTCTGGGCACCTCTAACTGGGGACTCTAGCAAAGCTGAGTCACAATCTGAAAAGGTTCACCTAGTTATGTGTCTGTGGCATTTATGTATCCGGTGGTAATACAGAAAAACAAAATGCTTAGGGCCACAGCTAAGACTCATAAAGTAGCTGTGTTCAAGAATCAGCATACTAAACTAGGAGGATCAATAACACTATCTGAATTCTGAATTCTTATGGATGCCAATCATTCTGAACTTCAAAGGATAAAGTGAGATGCCACAACTGTTCAGAAGCAAAAACTACAAGTCCCGCTCATCTAATTGGAACTAAGCTTCATTGATATTTTGAAATTTATTGTATTTTCTCTTCTTTTTATCCTATTTTTTTAGTTGCTTGGGGACAAGCAACAATTTAATTTTGGTGTTGTGATGAGCGGATAATTTATACGCTTTTTGGCATTGTTTTTAGGTAGTTTTTAATATATTTTAGTTACTTTTTATTATATTTTTATTAGTTTTTATGCAAAAATCACATTTCTAGACTTTACTATGAGTTTGTGTGTTTTTCTGTAATTTCAAGTATTTTCTGGCTGAAATTGAGGGACCTGAGCAAAAATCTGATTCAGAGGCTGAGAAAGGACTGCAGATGCTGTTGGATTCTGACCCTTCTGCACTCGAAGTGGATTTTCTGGAGCTACAGAAGCCCAATTGGCATGCTCTGAATTGCGTTAAAAAGTAGACATCATGGGCTTTCCAGCAATGTATAATAGTCCATACTTTTCTCGAGATTTGATGGCCCAAACTGGCGTTTAAACGCCAGTAAGAGACCTTTTTCTGGCGTAAAACGCCAGAACTGGCACCAGAACTAGAGTTAAACGCCCAAACTGGCATCCAAGCTGGCATTTAACTCCAGAAAAAGGCCTATGCACATGTAAAGCTCAATGCTCAGCCCAAACACACACCAAGTGGGCCCCGGAAGTGGATTTCTGCACTCTCTGCACTTAGTTACTCAATTTCTGTAAACTGAAGTTACTAGTTTAGTATAAAAACTACTTTTAGAGATTTATTTTGGTAACTCATGACATTTTACATCTCATATTGTATCTTCTACGGCATGAGTCTCTAAACCCCATAGGTGGGGATGAGGAGCTCTGCTGTGTCTCAATGGATTAATGCGATTACAATTGTTTTCTTTTCGATCACGCTTGGTTCTGTTCTAAGATACTCACTCATACTTCAATATAAAGAATATGATGATCTGTGACACTCATCATCATTCTTAACTTTATGAACACATGCTTGACAACCACTCCCGTTCTATCTGAGCTCAACGTAGTCATTGTGCGACAGCTTAAGTGCGTATCCCTTGGGTCTCTGATCCATGGATTTGACTTGCCTCTCCTGACAACAGAGCATTCGAATCCGTGAGATTAGAACCTTCGTGGTAGAGGCTAGAACCAATTGGCAGCATTCCTGAGATCCAGAAAGTCTAAACCTTGTCTGTGGTATTCTGAGTAGGATCTGGGACGGGATGACTGTGATGAGCTTCAAACTCACGAATGTTGGGCGCAGTGACAGTGTGCAAAAGGATAGAGAGATCCTATTCCGACACAAGTGAGAACCGACAGATGATTAGCCGTGCAGTAGCTGTGCCTGGTATTTTTCATCCGAGATGAGAGATCCGACAGTTGATTAGCCGTACAGAAATTGTACCTGGACCATTTTCACTGAGAAGATGGATGGTAGCCATTGACAACGGTGATCCACCAACATACAGCTTGCCATGGAAGGAAACCATGCGTGTTTGGAGAAGAAGACAGTAGGAAAGCATAGATTCAGACGACAGAGCATCTCCGGAACCTCAACCTGTTCCTCATTATTAAATCACAAGTATCATTCATTTCATGTTATTTACTTTTCATAAACAAAATCATTCTTATCAGTAATCTCCTGACTAAGATTTACAGGATAACCATAGCTTGCTTCAAGCCGGCATCTCCGTGGGATCGACCCTTACTCACATAAGGTATTACTTGGACGACCCAGTGCACTTGCTGGTTAGTTTTGCGGAGTTGCAAAGGTATGATTGCAATTCCGTGCACCACAACTCAGTAATCCGTATAAAATATATATAAAAATCAGCAATCCGTATAAAATATACATTAGAATATAAAAATATAGATTAAAAATAATTTTAATGTACTCAAATATATTAATGCTTATTCAATAGCTGATTTTTGGTGTGCACACAGTATTTTTTGAAATAAATAAATCTATCTTATATAAATATTCACAATCACAATTACCATTATTATTTCTTAGAAATCAAGGTGGCGGATATAATTTCTCAATCAATCAAAATGCAAAGTTATAAAACTGTTAAAAGATATTACTTTTTGTTATTAAATTGTTGAGGTTTTTTTGGGCCATATTTTTTTTGGTTTAAAATCCAATATTCTCTTTAATGTTATCATAAAATTGTACTCTCATCAATTATTTAATATTTATCATCATGAGTATATTAAATATATAGTACTCTAATTAGTTAATAAACATATTAATTATATGATACTTTTTAATATACTCATGATAAAAAAATTACATATTTAATGAGTA
>NC_029785.2:58598121-58616173 GCF_000816755.2 Arachis ipaensis
TATATATTAATAATATCAATGAAAAGAGAAAGTATACTAGGAGCCTTGAAAAATAGGTGGAACAAATCGTCAAATGGAAACCGCAACGCTCGAGGATTAGGATTACTTGCGCACTAAGAAACCCAGGAGATAAGGATAAGGATAAGCGACATAGTAAAAGAAGGCCAAGAATACATCATAACTAGCTCCTGACTCTGCCTGCGAAGCCAAGGCTGGCCAGAAAATATATATATATATATACAGGTATCCCAAAATACTCAAAATACAAAATAAGGTCTTAGCTCTCCCTCAACCTCTATGAGGAACAAAATAAATAAGTTTTCTTGGAGAGCAAGCTAGATACATATATACAAACAAAACCCAAAATGAACTCAGGTACTACTCCGCTTCAGGATCCATACGCCTAGCGAGGAGCCTCTCGACCTGTATCTGAAAACAACAACACAGTATGGGGTGAGAACCGGAGGTTCTCAGCATGGTAAAGGTGCCACGCGTATAATAAATAAGGTCCTGGGAATGCCAGAGGCAATCCTAGAACTTCGTCATAAAATTACAAAACTTAGTTTCTAAATAAAAGCCATAATTAGGGGTAGGTAATCTAAGCTATTCCTATACTTACTCAAATTCAAACCTAACATAACCACCAACCCTTTTTCACCCTTCCTCCATTCCTCCGCCATTCATAAATCATGCAGAGACAAGCAAACAAATAAGTTCGCTCACAAGTAAGAAGCAAATAGTGCAAATAGCAAGAACAGCATGTAGCAGGATAAATATTCACTTAGGCAATCTCAAATAATGCATAGCAGTCAAAGGAACCAAATGCACATGATGCATGCCTGTCCTATAGCTGACGATATCATCTGTCAGTTATATAGCCAACTCGACACATCCTGGTAGCTAACCATGGACTGAAATACCCATGTAGAGCAAGTGGGTTTGAGCTACAACCCCCTTGCTACTACCCACTTAACCCAGAGCCAGTGGAGTAACCACTATTGCGGCTACTACCCAGGCGGGTGTTTAAAAGCTCAACCTGGAGCAAATGGGAGACCCACTACTGTTGCTACTACCTAGGCATCACAACATACATTTATTCAATCCAAATCAAGCATAATCATTATCAATTCTCAAACATTGACCTGGAGCAAGCGGGACGAACCACCATCCTTGCTACTGCCTAGGCATCTCAACATACATTTGTTTATTTCAGATGAGTTCAATCATCCATCAACATATCACTATCACAAATGTTCATCATTTTCATAACATTTTCACCCTTCTTATTCATAATCCATCATTTTAACCGTTCTTATTCATAATCCATCATTTTAACCCTTACTTCACCCTCAAGTTACCTTAATTTCCTAGCTTCAACTAGCTACTGGACTTAGCACTATACTTTCAGTCTAAAAGAAAGGAAAATGGAGGTTTGATTTAAAATTCCAAAATCCAGTTTTGCAGCAAACAGGGGCCACGCGTACGCGTGGGCCACGTTTACGCATGGAACGAACAACAAGTCACGCGTATGCGTGAGTCATGCGTCCGCGTAATCATGCGCATTAGCTTTTCACGTGCACGCATGGCTACTCACGCATGCATCATCAAAGTGCCATGCCACGCGTACGTGTGGGCCACGCGTACTCGTGGATGGGCGTTTTTCCAAAACGGCCAGAATGCCCAGAAAGCTGCTGCAACTCTGTTTTTGGTACCTTGTAACACATATTCACATGCCAAACTTCTGTCTCATTGATACTATCTTCCAACACTTTAATATCCACATCAATTCATAAAACTCATATATTATTCAACAATCCACCCCTTTCAACCATAATCTTCCATTTCAAAAATTCATTAACCCATTCCCTTCATTCATTCATAACCAATCATAATTCAACTTCAACTAATTAAACAAGTCATAACCACCAAATTCTATTAACATATATCAACATCAACCCATCATTAATAAGTCCAAGAATACATACTCAACAATACCAACAATTCATGCCCATAAATTCCAACACAAGCTCAATTTCAATAACACATATTCAATAACTTCAACTACTCATGCTCATAAATTCTAATTCAAACTCAATCATAAATCTATCTAATATCATCATGAAGCTAATCATTTAGTGTATCCAACCTTTTCAACTTAACCTATGGTTCTCTAGCCTAAGTTTTCACAACACCTTAAATATTAAACGCGCGAAACCTAAACCATACCTTGGCCGACCGCTTTATTCCACCCAAGGCAGCCTAACAAGCTAGAACCCAGCCCCTCCAAGCTCAAATAAACCAGTCACAAACCAAGCCTTGATCACCAATAAGCCTCCAAATACTCACTTTTCAATTCACACACACACACACACACACACACACACACACACACACACACACACACACACACACACACACACACACACACACACACACACACACACACACACACACACACACACACACACACACACACACACACACACACACACACACACACACACACACACACACACACACACACACACACACACACACACACACACACACACACAGATATATATATATATATCCAAATTCAGGTTTTTCATCAAGAAATAAAAATTGGCTAGGGTTTAGGTGATCCTTACCACACCCATATACATACTAACTCAAGCCCAATAAGCTCTGCAAGCTAAATCGAACCTAGAACACCAAATTGAACAATTTTCAACATAGGTGCTCATAAATTTTCGAAACTGAAACAGAGGAAATTAAGGAAGGAAATGTGGATTCCTTACCTTACAATGTACCGGACTTTGTAGAGCTCGACGCTGCGGTCACGTGGCCGCAAACGGATCGTCAATCGGAGCTCCGGATCAAAAGTTATCGAGAAATGAAATTTCACTAAGGGTTTGGAAGCTTCAAATGCTCTTCCCTTGCTTGCTGAGCTTCCAGCGTTCTACATGCCAAATGAGGGAGAAAATGAGCTTCAGCTCATTTAAGTGATGGGTCTGGTTGGGCCTACGGGTTCAGTTTGGGCCCAGTTCAACCGGTTCGGTCCATCCGGTCTAATTTTGGGCCAAATTTTTCGAAATTGGTATCAAAATTCTCATTTTGAAGAGCTCTATCTTATTTTAATATTGGTTTTGCATTCTTAATTTTCCTAATTAATATTCGATTTATTGGCTAGTTATTTACCATTTTTAGTGGGATTTACATCCTACCCACCTAATTAGAAATTTTGCCCTCAAAATTCAGACTCAGTTATTTGAGAAGAGGTGTGGGTAGTCCCTTGGAATATTCAGAGTTTCTTGAAGCTGACCCCGTTACTTGAAACGTCCATCTCCTTTTATTTAAATTGGCTTATGTTGTAAGACATGAATTTATTTTAGAAGCGTGCTTCAGAAGTTACGAGGTATGAAGTACGTCAAATAGGTTCGGAAGGTGCAGCAGAAAACCGTTTAGCACACCACTGACCATCAATACTCCCCAAAACTCAAAATGGGCTAACTTGGCGGGGTTTAACTTTTTAGTTTTTAATTGCTCATCCGATCCTAGTTCGTTGAAGTAATCTTCACAAATAGGTATCCTCTTCCTTCCAACTTTGAGAAGTCTTCCTCTTAGATCTGTGATGAATCCATATCTTACGATATATTTTGGTTTGATTTGAGTAGATTTCATCACATAAACCCACATTTATTCACCTAAATAGCATGCTTTTGAGATTTCTTCCTAAATTATGCTTGAAAGTGAAAACGTGCTCTTTTGTGCTTAATTTAGACAATTTTATTCACTTTAATCCTATTTGGTGCCTTGATGTATTTGTTAAGTGATTTTCAGGTTTCCAAGGCAAGTATGGGTTGAAGAAGTGAGGAAAAGAGCATGCAAAAGGGAAGAATTCAAGAAATGAAGGATTTGGAAAGCTGCCAGCTCTGACCTCTCTATACTAAATTGGTCATAACTTAAGCTACACAGGTCCAAATGAGGCAGTTTCAGCGGCATTGGAAAGTTAACGTCCGGGGCTTCAATATGATATGCAATTTGCTATAGTGGACATAAGTCTACGTCTACATACGCACAGGTACTTGTGCATATGCACAAGTCAGGATTCAGCATGTGTGCGGACGCACGCATCTGTGCGTCCGCACAGGTCCCTGCACGTGACCTCATTAATTGCAACTCGCTGGCAGTGATTTTTGGGCCCCAAAACCCAATCCAACTCATTTTTTGAAGCTATTTAAGGCCAACTTGAAGAAGGATGAAGGGGGGCAATTAGGGTTAGCTTTTGTTACGTTTTCTCTTAGTTTCTAGAGAGAGAAGCTACCCTTCTCTCTCTAGAATTAGGTTAGGTTTAGTTTAATTTCCTTTAATTTCTATTTTTAATTCAAGTTTTAATGTAGTTTCATTTATGTTTCTTCAATTTATTGTCTTACTTCTCTTAGTTCTTCTTAATTTCTCTTTTATGTCACTTTTTATGTTATGCACACTTTTGTTATTTTAGTTCCAATTAATGCAAATTTATGTTTCTATGTAATTTATTTGCTTTCTTTAGTTGTCATTGTCACTTTCTTGCTTTGGAAGTTTTAGAATTTATTTTGTTGTATTTTAATATTATTTTATTTTCATGCACACCAAGTGTTTGATAAAATACTTGGCTTAGTTTTTACTTAGTTTTTCTCCACTCTTGACTTGAATTTGATGACTTTGGTGATCCTTGAGTCATTGATGTCCATTCTTGTTTGATATATTAGAGTATTTAGTTGATTTGGTCTCCCTTGACTCTATGTGACCCCTTAGTGTTGACATAGGACTTAGGGATTGAAATTAACCATGCCTATTTGACTTATCTTTGATGTAAGGTTGACTAAGTAGGATTTACTCTTCATAATCATCATATATTTTTGGTCAATTGATAGGATAGGTAGCCTTAGTCCTCAATTACTTGCCAAGAGGTTTCTTGCATTTGAAGTTTTATTGATTTGACTTTTATTTGCTTTCATTTACTTTCTTGCATGTTAAGTTACTTTCTTGCCATTTCTTTTCCTTGCATTTAATTGCTTTAACTTTTATTGCTTTGATGTTTAATTTCTTGCATGTTTAATTTTCACATCCTTGGTTGAGAAATCAGGTGTTTGGGTGAAATTGAGTTGTGGATGTCCATTCTGTATTGTGTGAGATTAGTTAATTGATTTGGTTTCCATTGACGCCAGTCTCTCACTAAGTAATTAGTGAGTTGACTAGGACTTATGGATTGAGATCAATTACATCTTTTGACTAATTTTCAAGGAGGATTGATTGATTTGGATTGATTCTACACAATTGCCATGTTTGTGGTCCACAACTAGGATAGGAAACCTAGATTATCCACTTCTTGCCAAATGTTCTTTAATTACCTTCTTTTCAATTCCTTGCATGCTTGTTTCAATTCTTGCTATTTACATTTCTTGCTCTTACTTTCATTTCTAATCCCCCATGCTCTCTCTCATAGCCAATAATTGTACATTTCATTGCAACTCCTAGGGAAGACGACCCGAGGTTGAATTACTCTCGGTTATTTTGTATTGAATTTATTATTTGATTGATGTTTAATTGTTGGGTTTGGACTATACTTTCAACGGACAATTTCTACTTTTAGTGTGAAAATCCAAACCTATGCTTTTGTTCATCGTCAAATTTGGCGTCGTTGCCGGGGAGTTGCAATGGTGTAAAGTTAGTGGCTATTGTATATATGTTAATATGTAAATAACTTGCTTTTTGGTTGTCTTTTATTTTTGTTGATGGTTAGGATTGGGACCCCGGAGGACATTGGACATTTAAGCATTTGGTGGAAAAGTCAAGCATAGCAAGGGCTCTCCCAATTGTCTAACTTAAAGACATTAAATAAAAGTGCTTGGTAACATTGTTCTAACTCTTCTCTTTTGTATATATTTTTGACTTATTTGCTTTTTGTTATGCTTGATTAGCTTAGAATTAGTTTAATTTTGAGTTAGTTATGTTAATTTTGGCTTGGATCATGAATTTATGGGTTCTTGCATGTTTTGGTGTTGATTTTTTATTGAACTAAGGCTTAGTACCTTAGAATTTTGAAGAAAAAAAATTTTGCAAAACAGGGCATCTGTGTGTACGCACGTACTTGTGCGTACGCATAGAACAGCTATTTTCTGCTTCCTGTGCGTGCGCACCGACCTGTGCGAACGCACACGCGTGATTTTTCCCTCTGTTCGTAGCGCCAGCACGCCTTGCGCGCACGCGTTTCCCAGCTTTCTATAACCTGTGTGATAAACCACTATTTTATGGTTTATCTTGTGTTTAATTGAGTGGTTTCATTAAGTCTTTACCTACTTATTCATATGATTTGCATGATTTTATAATCCCTTCCTAGTTTTGTTCTATGATTGAAAACTTGCTTCCTAGAGATCTTTAATTTGTATTTTTTAATTCTCCTTTATACCATTCGATGCCGTGATCCGTGTGTTAAGTGTTTTAGGCTTTATAGGGCAGGAATGGCTTAGAGAATGGAGAGGAAGCTTGCAAAAAAGGAAGGAACACAAGAAATCAAGGAGATGACCAGCAAGCACCGACGCGCACGCATGGCTCACGCGAGCGCGTGGAATGGAAAAATTTGCAGCGATGCGTGCACGTGCCTGACGCATACACGTGGATTGGAGCTCTGCAAGATGATGCGTGCACGTGCCTGACGCGTACGCGTGACAAAGAAATTCTCCAAATGACGCGCACGCGTTACTGACGCGTATGCGTGACCTGCGCGATCTGCGGAAATAACAGAAAACGCTGGGGGCGATTTCGGGCCAAGTTTTGACCCAGTTTTCGGCCCAGAAACACAAAATAGAGCCAGAGAACATGCAGAGACTCAACAGACATTCACACATTCTCATTAGGATAGTTTTAGGTTTTTAGATCTGAATCTAGAGAGAGAGAATTACCCTTTCTCTAGTTTTTCTTTACATTCATAGTTTATTGCTTTTGCTTTTGGATATTGAAGAGTCATCACCTCCGTTGAAGATACTATTCTAGTTTGTTTTCTTACTCCCTATTTATTTATTCCATATTCTTAATTCTTGTTTAGAGTGGTAATTCGATTATTTTGGATTTATTAATGCAAAGGATTACTTTTATTTTTAATTAATTCTTAATCCCTATTTTATTTAGTTTACCATGTCTTCTTCTTATATTCTTATGAGCATTATATTCATGTCAATGGAGTAGATTCCCTACTTAACATGAGGGTTGATTAAGAAGAGACACTTGAGTTGGAATGCTCAAGTAGTTAGTTAAATTGGAAGTTGTTGGCTAATTCTGTATTTACTAATGCTAGACCTTCCTAAGGGAGAGGACTAGGATTTGCGAATAAGAGTTAGCTCAATCACTTGACTTTCCTTTATTTAGTAAGGGTTAACTAAGTGAAAATAACAACCTCTTTATTCTACACTTGAGAGAATTCCAACAAGGATAGAACTTCCAATTAATCATTCCCCCAGTCAAGGCTTTTTATTTTGAATAATATAAATTCCTTTTAATTTTCATTGCACTTAATTATAATTATTAATTTTCTATCATTCAACTCTCAAAATTCTCGAAAAACTCCTGATTAATAACTTAGCACCCTTTCTAGCAACTCGTTGGGAGACGACCTAGGACTCATACTCCCAGTATTTTTATTCTAAACTTTTGTGACAACCTTTCTAAATTGATGAGGCAGATTTTTGCTGGTTAAGAGCTATACTCGCAACGCTGTTCTATTATATTATAATCTTTTAATTGGTCTAACTTCTGCCACGCATCAGTTTTTGGCGCCGTTGCCGGGGAGTTGTAATTGTGTACTGAATTATTAATTAGTGTACATATTTTTATTTTATTTGCGTATTTTATTTTATTTTACTACCATGAGCTGTATGTTTCTTTCATTGAATGATGTGTTCACTGCCTGATCCGAGCTTAGCTGCATTTGATCCTGAAATTGAAAGAACTCTTTCACGTATTAGGCGAGCTCAGCACAGGTTAACCTCTGAGGGTGGTGAAGTGATTGTTATCAATTCACCAGTCTCATCTGAGGGCGAATCTAAACCGCCATTTGAGGAAGAAACAAGCTCCTTTACTACTGATTCAGTTGATTCACGTGCAGATAATATGGCAGCACCTAGGAGGATTACTCTCCAGGAAGCTGGAGCCCCAGATTTTATACTGCAACCGTATCAAGTGCATCATCCAACTCTGGATATAGATTTTGAGCTGAAGACTGCACTAATCAACTGGATGCCCAAGTTTCATGGCTTACCTGCTCAGAAGCCTACCAAGCACCTAAGGGATTTTCAGACATCCTGTTCTACTGTAAGGCGTCATGGTGCAAATGAAACTTCTATTCTGTTAACCGCCTTCCCATTTTCTTCTTGAGTGAAAGGCAAGAGAGTGGTACTACTCCCTACCTGAAGCAACTATCACCAACTGGGATACACTCAGGAGAGAATTCCAGGAAAAATACTTTCCAGCTGAAGTTACAGATAGATTGAGAAAAGAGATTTCCTGCATTGTTCAAGGAGAATCAGAGACTCTTTATGAGTACTGGGAGCACTTTAAGAATCTTCTGGATGCATGCCCCCATCACATGATTGACAGATTAGTGTTGATCAGCTACTTCACTCAAGGCATGAAGCCTCGGGATAAAACTACACTAGATGGTGCGAGCAATGGTTCTCTGAAAAAGTATAAGACCGCGCGACTTAGCTGAGTCCACTAGGAATCACAGGCACAGGAACAACCACTCGAAGGCTGTAGCAGAGGTTTTCTCTAGCAGTGAGACTACTGCTCTTACACAGAGTATATCTGAAATGACCAACTACTGAAGCAGATGCAGTTGAATCAACAACAAACTCAGCCTTCTCCACCACAACAAGGACAACAGTTAGTTCTCCAAAGAGTATGTGGAATTTGTGCTGATTATAGTCATGACACTGATGAGTGCCCGCAGCTCCAACAAGAAGACAACACTGTGGCAGCTACTCATAACTTCTATGATCGCCCGAATCAAGGATACAATTAACAAGGCGGCAACTACAACCAAGGTGGGAACTATAACCAAGGATGGCAGGATAACTCTAACCAGGGATGGAGGGATAATTCCAACCATGGTTGGAGGGAAAACTATAATAGAGGAGGTAGAGACAATAATGGAAATCAGAGGTGGAATAATAACAACAGACAGCAGAATCAGAACCAGCCTTACAGAGCACCTCACCTTAGGCAATCCCAAGGACCCCAGCACAATCAACAACAGGCCCCCCAGATCACTTATCCCCTTTCCTCATCAAATGACGAAATGCTTCATTCTCTTGCACAAGGATAACAAGACATGCAGACTACACTGAACTCTACTCTAAGCGGTCTGAATGCTACTTTACAAGCTCTCATCTCCCGAATAGATTCATTACCTGCTTCCACTAACCAGCCTTCAAGCTCCAGTGGAATTTCTTCTCAACCCTTACCCAACCCCAAGGGTGGCATCAATGCCATCACTTTGAGGTCTGGAACTACATTGCAAGAGAGGAATCATGAGGCGCCAAGCCCACTAGAACACACCCCAGTTGAAGACTTGGTTGAAGTGGAAGAAACTGAAGAAGAAGAGGAAGTACAAGACAAGGTTGAAGAAGAAGTAGCTCAACCAAGGAATGGAGCACCAAAGGATGCAGAGGCTGCAAGTAGTGCCATTCCTATCCCATTTCCACACCTTACAAGGAAGTCCAAGAAGCAGATGGAACTTGATCCCAAAATGGTAAAAATTTTCAAAAAGGTTGAGGTAACTGTTCCCCTTTTTGATGTTATTCAACAAGTACCTAAATATGCGAAGTTTCTGAAAGATTTGTGCATACATAAAGATAAAATTAATGAATTAGAAACCATTCCTTTAGGTAGTTCTATATCTGCTTTAATGGGAGGTATACCTGAAAAATGTAGTGACCCAGGTCCATGCATGGTTAACTGTACCATTGGAGGTGTAATATTTTCTGATTGCATGTGTGATTTAGGAGCGTGTGTTAATATAATGCCATTGTCTATATATGATGCTTTGAGGCTCCCTCCCTTAAAAAGCTCGGCAGCTCATTTTGTGTTAGCAGATAAGAGCATTATTACAGTAGTTGGAATTGTTGAAGATGTATTAGTGAGTATTAAGGGGCTCACATTTCCCATCGTCTTATATATCCTGGAAATGCCCCCTAATGACTCAGGAAGACCATCATCAATCCTGCTTGGAAGACCATTCCTGAAGACTTCGAAGTTCAAGCTGGATGCATTCTCAGGAACTTACTCCTTTGAGATAGATGGCAGAGCAGTGAGTTTTAGTTTAAATGAAGCTATGAAGCACCCTCCGAAAGATCATTCTATCTTCCAGTGCGATATCATTGATGAGACTGTAGCTGAAGTTCACCAAGAAGAAGTAGAAGAGAAGCACATGGAACAAGGTTCAAGTGTGGGGACACCCTCTGAACATAATGAAGACCCCTTGCCATTATCCCTAGTTCCAGATAATCTAAAACCTAGCCATGAGGAGAAATTGGAATTAAAGCCACTTCCTCTCCACCTCAAGTATGCTTACCTTGAGGATAATCATAAATTCCTAGTTATCATTACAAGGGAACTCACTTCCCAACAAGAGGAGCAGCTACTTAGTGTGCTGAGAAAACACAAGAAAGCAATTGGGTGGAGCTTGGCGGATATAGTAGGCATCAGTCCTCAAGTTTGTAAGCACAGAATATACTTAGAAGAGGGAGCAAAGTCTGTCCGTCAACCCCAAAGAAGATTGAATCCCACCATCTTAGAAGTTGTCAACAAAGAAGTGACCAGGCTACTTGAAGCAGATATTATCTACCCCATCTCAGATAGTGAATGGGTCAGTCCAGTACAAGTGGTGCCCAAGAAGTCTGTAGTCACAACAATAAAGAATGAGCATGGAGAACTCCTGACAACTAGAGTGCAGAATTCATGGAGGGTTTGCATTGACTATAGGCGTCTCAACCAAGCTACTCGCAAGGATCACTACCCCTTGCCATTTATTGATCAGATGCTTGATCGTCTGTCAGGTAAATCCCATTACTACTTTTTAGATGGTTATACAGGCTATTTTCAAACTCATATAGCTCCTGAAGATCAGGAGAAGACTACTTTTACATGTCCCTTTGGAACGTATGCATATAAGAGGATGCCTTTTGGCTTATGTAATGCACCGGCTACTTTCTAAAGATGCATGATGAGTGTCTTTTCAGATCTCATTGAGAACTGTATGGAAGTTTTCATGGATGATTTTAGCGTATATGGTGATTCCTTTAGTCTTTGCTTGGATAGTTTAGCTAGAGTATTAGACAGGTGTGTTAGTTCAAACCTTATATTGAATTTTGAAAAATGTCACTTTATGGTAAAACAAGAGATTGTTCTAGGACATGTTATTTCTAATATTGGTATTTCTGTAGATCCAGTTGATGTGTTGACATTTGTTGACATAGAATTTCCTAAATTGAATGAATTCTCGTTGCAAGTATAGTTCTACACCAACAAAGAATCTTCACATGCAAAAATATTGGTTGTCACAAAGAACAAACCCCAATAAAGAAATAACCAGAGTATTTAGACTCCAGGTTGTCTCACGAGGAATTACAATGAAGTGTATGATTATTGGCTATGAAGGAACATGGGGGTATAATTGGTAAAGGGGCAAGGAAGTAAATGGACAAGAATTTAAATGACAAGAAGAGTAAATCAAGCAAGTAACTAAAGAAAGCAAGTAATAAAGAGAGACATTCATGGCAAGAATTGAGATCATAGGCTATCTATCCTAGTCGTACATTGATTAATTCATCTTATTTAGTCAACTCCAACAAACGGAAGAAGGTATCATGTCATCTTCACATAGGGAGAAAGTCAAACAAGACTAATCAATCATGTCACAAATATAAACAAGAATTTATCTTATTACGTCATCTCCAACATTGGAAGAAGGTATCATATTATCTTCCATGAGAGAAAGTCTAATAAGACTAGCTAATCTCAATCCAAAAGTCCTAATCAACTTACTAATTAAATTAGCAAAAGATTAGCGTCAATGAAAACAATATTAGCTAACAACTCTAGATCACTAACATGAGTTGGGTTTTCATGACTCAAGATTGCCTACTTACTCTTTCCAAGCCAAGAATGCTCAAAATCTACTCTAACAACCAACCAAGCATTTTGTCAAACACTTGGAAGGCATAAAAGAAAAACATAGTAAATGACAAGAAATAGTAAAATCTACCAACTACTAATTGCAAGAAATCAATAATCACAACTCAAATCAATATCAAAAGAACATCAAACACCAAATCTCATTAAAGAAAAATCCAAATCCAACAAGTGTTCATCAATCACAAAAAGATGCTCAAAAGAGAAATTAACAAGAGAATCAAGAAGAATTGAAGTATTAGATCAAGAAATTGTTGAGGAAATAAGATGAAATCAAGGAATTAAACATGAATCTAAGAGGAATCAACCTAATCCTAACCTAATTCTAGAGAGAAGAGGGAGCTTCTCTCTCTAGAAACTAATCTACATGATGCCAAAACTACAAAAAATTGCTCTCCCTTTGTCCAAGCTTGAATTTTACATGAAATAGCATTAGAAATGAGTTGGGTTGGGCCCAAAATGCTTCAGAAATCGCTGGGAGCGATTTCACTTTAGTGGGCCACGAGCAGCATCGGCGTGCACGCGTACATGGCGCGTGCGCGCCCCTGAACGCGAAGCAAAATATGACAAATTTTATATCATTTCGAAGCCCCGGATGTTAGCTTTCCAACTCAACTAGAACCGCCTCATTTGGATCTCTGTAGCTCAAGTTATGGTCATTTGAGTGCGAAGAGGTCAGGCTTGACAGCTTTATGGTTCCTTCATTTCTTTATGAGTTCTCCCACTTTGCATGCTTTTCTCCTTACTTCTTCCATCCAATACTTGCCTTATGAACCTAAAATCACTCGACAAACATATCAAGGTATCGAATTGAATTAAAGTGAGTTAAATTCACTAATTTTAGGGCCTAAAAAGCACGTTTTCACATTTAAGCACAAATCAAGGGAGAATTGCAAAACCATGCTATTTCATTATATAAATGTGAGAAAAGTTGATAAAATCCCCCAAAATAAGCACAAAATAAACCACAAAATTGGGGTTTATCAAATCTCTCCACACTTAAACCAAGCATATCCTCATGCTAAAATCAAGAAAGAAGCAAAGGGTATCAACATTTATTCAATGCAAACTAACTCCATGCAATTATCTATCTAAATGCAATCTATCTACATGAATGCATCTACTTGGTCAAAACAATCAATTCCCAAGAATACATATACAAGTACAAAGGCTAAAGTAATAGCAATCAAATCAACCCACAATTGAATTGAATCATTGAAAGATCTTACAAACTTGCAAGAAAAGATGATCATGTGTGGAGACATGTAATTGAGCAATCGAACCCTCACCGGATGTGTATCCGCTCTAAGCACTCAAGTGTACGGGGTTGATTCACTCAATTCTCCCCTAATCATGCTTTCCAAGATTTACTTTTCATCTAACAATCAACAATTACTTTATGCATGCATACAATTATCATGAGGTCTTTTCTTTTAGGTTGTAATGGGGTTAGGGTCAAGGTAGGATGCATATTTGGTCAAGTGAGCTTGAAATTTGAATCTTTGATAAGCTTAAACTTCCTACCTAACCTATGACATCCTATACAATTCTAAGCAAACCTAACTACCCATTCTTCACTTTTTCACACACATGCATTCTCTTTTGATTACCACACATATGCATTGACTTTTATTGAACCTTGCTTTGGGGTATTTTTGTCCCCTTTTTATTGCAATTCTTTTTCTTTCTTTTTCTATATATTTTCTTTTTCTTCTTATATATATATATATTTTTTTTTTTCTTTTTGTTTTTCTCATTTTTTTTCAAACTAAAATGTATACAAGAACATCAATTCATATGGTTTACACATGATTAATACATGAGTATGTACCCTATTCCTAAATTTTTTTTACACAAACACACACACTTTTATCTTTACCCAATGTTTCCAACTTTCCCAAAATCAAATGATGAACACTCTCACTAGCCTAAGCTAATCGAAGATTCAAATTAAGGACATTTGTTATTTTTCACTTAGGTTTGTAATGTGCTACAATTAAGAACAAATGGGTTAAGCATAGGCTCAAAATTGGCTAACAATGGAAGATAAAAGGTAGGCTATTTGGGTAAGTGAGCTATTTGAACAATGGCCTCAATCATATAAATGCATGTATACACAAAGTAATGGACATAAAGAATCAAACAAATCAAAGATTACAATCATAGGAAGAGAATAATGCACACAAGAATGAAAATAAGTGGTTATATATGATGTAACCACACAATTAGGCTCAAATCTCACATGCTTGTGTTCTTAGCTCAAAAGTCATGTTCCACAAAGTATATAATTCAAGCAAGTTCTAAATTTTTTTTTCAATCAATTGGGGTGCCCTATAGATAAAATCCTTGGAAAATATCATGATTTTGACTAAGCTTAATATATACATATGCAATGCAACCAAAAATCCTAAAAGACCTAAAAATGAAATGCAAAAGTATTGGGATTAGAAACTTGTCACCCAAAAATACTGAGCGGTCAGATGACCTCCCACACTTAAAAGTTTGCACCGTCATTGGTGCATCCAAAGATGAACAAGGGGGTTCGGCGACTTTCCTAGTTGCTACCTTCAGTTGGTAGGTCAATCGATGCTGCGTGTTCTTCTCCCGCTTCTGTTTTTGCTTATGATGACTTATCCTGAACATAGAAAATAGGAGATAATAAGACAAGTAAATGCACAAGCAAAGAAGTATGGATTGTTGGAATGAGGTAAATCACTAGAATTGAGTGAGTGAATTGGTGTGACATTAATGAAAAGTAAGTGTGTGGGTCCTAACTTGCATACGGTTTAGAACTCACACTCTAGTATTTAGAGACCATGTCACAATTATACAAAAGAAAACATGCACTTCACTCATTCTAGTGTGCTTGAGATACTTTAAAAGACTTGTAGGTTAAAATAACCCAACAAGTAGTGAAGAAGCATAAAAGTATTCAAGCAAAAATCAAGCAATTGTGAAATTGGATAATGCATGGACATTGATTGATGTGTAAGTAAATTTGATGAACAAAATGGTATAGAAAGCTCACACATCAAACAATGACACATATTGAAGTTGTTGCAACACCTAAGTGACATAGAGGTGAAACACATGGATGCTATGGAACTTAGGAAAAAGAAGATAGAAGTGGAAATCAATCACATAGTAAGCATGGCCCACAAAGCCTTACAAAGCTCAAAAATATATCACTAGGTAAGCTTTCGATCCAATTTCACAATTCTACGATCTCAATGCATGGAATAAGTGATGTGAATAAGGGTAAACCATAAACAAGCATCACCTAAAAAAATTGCAATGATAATATACAATTCCCTAGCAATAGATGGTGAATGCATGGTGGCTAAAACATGCAGTTCAAAAGAGTTAAGAAGCTTAAAGGCATTGTAACATTCACTTGGTGCTCACAAATGATAAACATGAAGGCTAAAAACCAAATGACAAAATATAACCTCAACAATTAAATCCAACAATAAAAATTAAAAATAATGATGTTAAAATAATATCTCATCAATAATCAGCAGTAAGAAACAGTAAATAATATTAATAATCCAACACATAAAGAAAAATAGAAAACAAAATGAAAATGTACTAATTAAACAATTAACTAACTAACTAAAAGAAGTGGTTATGGATGGTGTTTGGTAGTGTTGGGTGATGATTGAGGGGTGGAAAGAGAAGAGAAGAAGGAAAGAATTGAAAAGAAGAGAAGAAAAGAGGGTGGGTGAAGCAGGGCAACCCACGCGTGCGCGTCACGTGCGCATAAGCGTGGATTGATGAAATGGAAGCGACGCGTACGTGCGGCTGACGCGTACGCGTGCATGGCAAAGCAGAGAGTCGACGCGTACGAGCAAGGTACGCGTGCGCGTGCCCTGGGGCACAAAGTTGGCACACTTCAGGCACAACTCTTGGGTGAATGTATGGGAAGTGGAAAAATTCAATCCACACGTACGCGTACATGACGTGTGCGCGTGGATGGCCGAAAATACTTGGGCATGCGTACGCGTAGAGTGCGTGTGCGCATGGATGGTTCTCTGTTTTTTTTTTTTCAAACTTTTTTCTATATTTTTGCACCAAACCAAGCATTCCAAACCTCCAAACAACTACCAAAACATCATAAAACCTTATTTAACCTACTAGACTCCCAAATAAACTCAACTAAGCAATTCAAAACATGAAATTAAACTAGTTCTACCAATATATACAAAAGAGAAAAAGGAAAGAGTTTACCATGGTGGGTTGTCTCCCACCTAACACTTTTGTTTATTGTCCTTAAGTTGGACTTATGGGGAGCTCTTCATCAAGGTGGCTTGTGCTTGAATCCATCCTTGAACATCCACCAATGCTTGGACTTCCATTGTGCTTCATCATTCAAAGTTAATAACTCCAAACTTTGATGGAGTTCTTCACAAACATAGGCTCCAAAAATTGATCTTCCTTGTGCGATCTGGGATCCCACACTTTGTTTTCACACCCGTCCTTGAGTTGATCATGGTGGTTTCTTCCGGGTGGCAAGAGAGATGAATTCTCATGGAAGCACCAAACTATCCTCCTAGACCCATCCAATTGAGCACTAGTCCAACCTTTACTCCTTGAAGCTTCAACCATAATGAGCCTAGACTTACAACGCCAACCACAAAACATCTTTCTTTTACGCTTCATCCCACAAAGCATCCTAAGTTGACCATCTGTTTCAAGTAAGCCATATTCGAGTGGGATAATAAAGGTAATAGAAATGAATTTTACCCACTCAAATATAGGAGTAGATGGTACCCTAGGCAAAGAAGCTCCTAAGGGTCTTGACAAAGCGTATTCAATTCCCATCCTCCTTTTTCTAAGGATCTCCACCTCTTCACAAGTTTTCTCAAATGTGATCCTTTGTTCAACAATATTATCTAAGCCTTTTCCCTTACTCAAGTCAAAATTAGGAGGGTGAGAAAAATTTACCTCCACAACGCTTTCAAACCCAAGGGGAGAAGGTTCTTCATGCTCAAATGATTCTTCACCACTAAGACTTGATGCTTGATCTTCATCACCAAGGGGACTTAATTCTTGCTCTATCCCATCCAATTCTTCATAAGGGATATGCCTTGGAGGTTGTGCACATTCCTCCTTAGCATCAAATTCAATCATCTTGGAGGGGTTTTCTCCAATCCTAGACTCCCAAGGTGGTTCCGCATCTCCTAAGTCTTCAACCACTTCTTTCTCTTCTTCAATAATCTCTACCTCCTCCTCTTGTTGTATTTCTTGCTTTAATTTCTCTTCTTCACCTTGGAGCTTTGGTGGACGAAATTGTGATCACATTAATGTAGTACTCTTTGTTATTGTATGGAATCATTATTATGGCTCTTTACTATGTGTGGACACAACTCCGTTCAACTAACCAGCCAGTGTACTGGGTCGTCCAAGTAATAAACCTTACGTGAGTAAGGGTCGATCCCAGCAACGAAATTGGAAGCGCGCCATTTCGAGTTTTGTAGCTCCAGAAAATCCACTTTGAGTGCAGGGAGGTCAGAATCCAACAGCATCANNNNAAAAAAACAAAAAAGCTATGCTTTTTACCACACCAAACTTAGAATGTTGCTCGCCCTCGAGCAAAAGAAGAAAGACTGAAGAATAAGAAGAAGATATGGAGGAGATGGATGGGAGTGTGTGTTCGGCCATATGGGTGGGATTGGGTGGGAGAGAGATGTTGAATTTTGAAGGCAGTGGGTGTATGGATGTAAGTGGTAATTGGAAAGTAAAAGGGATGATCATGGATGGGAAGAGAGATGATGAGGTAGGTGGGGATCCTGTGGGGTCCACAAATCCTGAGATGATCCTGTGGGGTCCACAGATCCTGAGG
>NC_029785.2:58616349-58643671 GCF_000816755.2 Arachis ipaensis
TATTTTTATGATTTTATGATTTTTTTGGATTTTTAACTTATATTTTTCGAAAATTATTTAAAAAAAAAAGAAAAATAAGGATTCAAAATTTTTAATATGAATTCCAGGAATCTTATGGTCTAAAGCTCCAATCAAAGGGTCAGGCATGGTTTAATAGCCAGCCAAGCTTTAGTATGTAACTCAGACATGACACGCCTGACATTCCTTACATTCAACAGCCAATTGGCTAAGAAAGATAAAGAAGCTCTTCTCTTGGGTATAAGGATTGAGACATGGCTTTACAGTCAGCCAGGCTTCAATCATGCTTCATGAAACACTAGAATTCATTCTTAAAAATTCTGAAGCCATAGAATAATTTATTTTTGAAAACAAATTTTTTTTTTTCGACAACAAAAGAAAAATTTTCGAAAGCTTTTTGAAAAATTTTTTGAAAACAAAACAAAAAGAAAATTACCTAATCTGAGCAACAAGATGAACCGTCAGTTGTCCAAACTCAAACAATCCCCGGCAACGGCGCCAAAAACTTGGTGGACGAAATTGTGATCACATTAATGTAGTACTGCTTCAAGTTCACTCCCTCACTAAGCTCCTTCGTTGCTTCTCCACATTCCACAATGGAAGTGCCTTGATCGCATAGGCTTAGGCGGAATGAGACTATGTTGCCAATGGCTTCTACCATGATAGCCGTTTTTGCTCTTAACTCCTCAAATTTCTTTTCATCCTCCTCGTATTGCCTTAAGATATGAGATTTAAGATCCCTTAATTCTAGCATAAGGGCTTCATCGGGGGGTGATGGTGGAAGAGAGGGTTCGTTGTTTAAGGGAAAGGTATTATAGTCGGAAGGTGGTTCTTTTAGGTAGAGTTGTGGTGGTTCAATATTTTCCATTCTTTCTATTTGTTGCACAACACACTCCATGGTTACTTGAAATTGATCCAATGCTTCCTTGAGACGATCCCTTGACTCTTGTTCCTCTTGGATATCATGAGTAGGATCATATGGCTCTTGGATTGAAGGACATGAGTATTCTTCCATAGGAGGTTGTGATGGAAAGTAGAGTTCATCTTGGTAATAATATGGAGGGGGCGGCTCTTGAAAATGTTGATGTTGGAGTAGTGGTGGCTCTATGTGTGGTTCATATGGCTCATATGATTGTTGGTAGGATGGATATGGATTAGGGTCATATGAAGGTGGTTGGTAAGAAGGGGCTTGTGAGTATGGTTGAGGGTTATGTTGGGGATATGGCTCATAGGCATATGGTGGTGGTTCTTGAAAGTCACAAGGGGATTTACCATAGCCATTGGATTGATATGCATCATAGAATGGCTCTTCTTCATAGTGCATTGGTGGAGGTTGTTGCCATGAGGATTGATCATATGCATATGGCTCCTCCCACCTTTGATTGTCCCATCCTTGACACACATCCTCATTGAAGCTCTCATTTCCTACAACATAGTTAGAACTAAACTCATAGCCAAAGTGAGAATTCATGATAGCAAGAGAAAATGAAAACAAAATCAAATAAGAAGCAAGAAAATTAAATCCTAAAACTAGCAAAAACTAACAAAGAAGCAAAAGGTAAACCTATTTACATAACACCATTGCAACTCCCCAGCAACGGCGCCATTTTTAATGTGTTGACTTTAGTTGATATAGAATTTCCTCAATTGAATGAATTCTCGTTGCAAGTATAGTTCTACACCAACAAAGAATCCTCACATGCAAAAATATTGGTTGTCACAAAGAACAAACCCCAATAAAGAAATAACCGGAGTATTTGGACTCCGAGTCATCTCACGAGGAATTACAATGAAGTGTATGATTATTGGCTATGAAGGAACATGGGGGTATGATTGATAAAGGGGCAAGGAAGTAAATGGACAAGAATTTAAATGACAAGAAGAGTAAATCAAGCAAGTAACTAAAGAAAGCAAGTAATAAAGAGAGATATTCATGGCAAGAATTGAGATCATAGGCTTTCTATCCTAGTCGTATATTGATTAATTCATCTTATTTAGTCAACTCTAACAAACGGAAGAAGGTATCATGTCATCTTCATATAGGGAGAAAGTCAAACAAGACTAATCAATCATGTCACAAATATAAACAAGAATTTATCTTATTACGTCATCTCCAACATTGGAAGAAGGTATCATATTATCTTCCATGAGAGAAAGTCCAATAAGACTAGCTAATCTCAATCCAAAAGTCCTAATCAACTTACTAATTAAATTAGCAAAAGATTAGTGTCAATGAAAACAATATTAGCTAACAACTCTAGATCACCAACATGAGTTGGGTTTTCATGACTCAAGATTGCCTACTTACACTTTCCAAGCCAAGAATGTTCAAAATCTACTCTAACAACCAACCAAGCATTTTGTCAAACACTTGGAAGGCATAAAAGGTAAGCATAGTAAATGACAAGAAATAGTAAAATCTACCAACTACTAATTGCAAGAAATCAATAATCACAACTCAAATTAACATCAAAAGAACATCAAACATCAAATCTCATTAAAGAAAAATCCGAATCCAACAAGTATTCATCAATCACAAAAAGATGCTCAAAAGAGAAATTAACAAGAGAATCAAGAAGAATTGAAGTATTATATCAAGAAATTATTGAGGAAACAAGATGAAATCAAGGAATTAAACATGAATCTAAGAGGAATCAACCTAATCCTAACCTAATTCTAGAGAGAAGAGGGAGCTTCTCTCTCTAGAAACTAACCTACATGATGCCAAAACTAAAAAAATTGCTCCCCCTTTGCCCAAGCTTGAATTCTACATGAAATAGCATTAGAAATGAGTTGGGTTGGGCCCAAAATGCTTCAGAAATCACTGGGGGCGATTTCACTTTAGTGGGCCACGAGCAACATCGGCGCGCACGCGTACATGGCGCGAGCGTGCCCCTGAACGCGAAGCAACATATGGCGAATTTTATATCATTTCGAAGCCCCGGATGTTAGCTTTCCAATGCAACTAGAACCACCTCATTTGGACCTTTGTAGCTCAAGTTGTGGTTGTTTGAGTGCGAAGAGGTCAGGCTTGACAGCTTTACGGTTCCTTCATTTCTTTATGAGTTCTCCCACTTTGCATGCTTTTCTCCTCACTTCTTCCATCCAATACTTGCCTTATGAACCTGAAATCACTCAACAAATATATATCAAGGCATCGAATAGAATTAAAGTGAGTTAAATTCACCAATTTTAGGGCCTAAAATGCACGTTTTCACATTTAAGCACAAATCAAGGGAGAATTGCAAAACCATGCTATTTCATTGAATAAATGTGAGAAAAGTTGATAAAATCCCCCAAAATAAGCACAAGATAAACCACAAAATTGGGTTTATCACCAATAAAGGTGGATGTCATTTCTAGTTTACCTTACCCCTCCTCTATGAGGGAAGTCCGTTCGTTCCTAGGCCATGTAGGTTTCTACAAGAGATTCATTAAGGACTTTAGTAAGGTAGCATTACCTTTATCCAGACTGTTGCAGAAAGATATTGAGTTCGAGTTCAGTGAGGATTGCATGCGAGCATTGGATAAACTTAAGATCGCCCTGACTCAAGCTCCAATTGTGAGAGGACCAGACTGGAGCCAGCCATTTGAGATTATGTGTGATGCTTCCAACCATGCAGTAGGAGCAGCGCTGGCGCAGTGCGAAGGTAAGGATCCTTTCGTAATTGCCTATGCGTCTAAGACCTTAGACGCTGCTCAGTCTAACTACACTACTACTGAAAAAGAGCTTCTTGCTATTGTTTTTGCTCTGGATAAATTCCGAGCCTATTTACTTGGTACTAAGGTAGTAGTGTACTCAGACTATGCAGCTCTAAAGTATTTATTAGCTAAAAAAGAGTCCAAACCAAGGCTAATACGTTGGATACTGCTGCTGCAAGAATTTGATTTAGAAATTAAGGATAGGAGTGGTAACTAGAATTTAGTGGCAGACCACTTGAGTCGCCTTGAGCACATCAAGGATGACTCCACTCCTATCAATGATACTTTCCCATTTGATAGCTTGCATGTAGTATCTGAAGTAGTTCCTTGGTACGCACCTATAGCTAATTATCTAGTTAGCCATACTCTCCCCCCTAATTTTACTAAGCATCAAAGGGACAAGCTGAAAAGCGAGTCTAAATATTATATATGGGATGACCCATACTTATGGAGGTATGGTACTGACCAGGTAACTAGAAAGTGTGTGTCCCAATCAGAATTCCAGTCCATTTTAGAGGCCTGCCACTCTTCTGAGAGTAGAGGACATTTTGGCCCTCAAAGAACAGCTAGAAAAATCTTAGACTGTGGATTCTGGTGGCCTACTCTTTTTAAAGATGTTGCTGCTTTTTGTAAATCTTGTTCCCCATGCCAAAGGTTTGGTAATATATCCAAGAGGGATGAGATGCCTCAACAGATTATGCTTTTCTGTGAATTTTTTTATGTTTGGGGCATTGACTTCATGGGTCTATTTCCAAATTCTAATGGGTTACCTTTACATACTGTTAGCTGTAGATTATGTCTCTAAATGGGTGGAAGCAATTCCTACCCATACTGATGATGCTAACACTGTTGTTTCCTTTGTTAGAAACCATATTATCTATCGCTTTGGATCACCACGAGCAATCGTGAGTGATCAAGGCACTCACTTTTGTAACAGGAGATTAACAGGATTATTGAAGAAGTATGGGATTGTTCACAAAGTAGCAACAGCTTATCATTCCCAGACTAATGGACAAGCAGAAGTGTCTAACAGAGAGATTAAACGCATTCTGGAGAAGATAGTAAAGCCTCATAGGAAGGATTGGAGTGCCAGGCTACAAGATGCACTTTGGGCATATCGAACAGCATACAAGACACCCATTGGGATGAGCCCCTTCCGCTTAGTGTACAGAAAGGCTTGCCACCTTCCATTAGAGGTAGAACACAAGGCTTTATGGGCTGTGAGGGAGTGCAACATGAATTTTGAGGAAGCTGGTGCTAAAAAGAAGCTACAACTAGCAGAATTAGAGAGCCTTCGCCTAGAAGCATATGACAACTCCAGGCAATACAAAGAAAAAAGAGAGAATTCAGACCAGGGATTTAGTTCTTCTTTACAACTCCAGACTGAGGCTTATGCCAGGAAAATTGAGATCAAGATGGGAAGGCCCCTAAAGAGTAGAAAAGGCAGAGCCATACGGAGTTTTTCACCTGCGTCATCCTTCTAGCTCCAAATTCATCAAGGTGAATGGACATCGCCTAAAGCTTTATCATGGAGAGAAGATTAAGGATCACAAAGAACTAGAGGTCTTCCTCTTGGAAGACCCACCGACAGAAGCAAAATGAGCTTGAAGAACGTCCAACTTAAGGACGTAAAAGCAAAGTGCTAGGTGGGAGATAACCCACCATGGTATGATCGTTCCGTTTCAGTCTTTGTTTTAGTTTATTTTATTCCACTTTATTTTTCTTAGTAACTCTTCTCATAATTTCTGCATTTGCATTTGCATTCTGCATAAAAAAAATGCACGCGACGCGCGAGCGTCGCTGACGCGTACGCGTCAAAAGTGCTTTCGAAATAAAGAAGAAAAGAAGCAGAGAGTCACGCGGGAGCATGGCTTGAGGAGTGCCTTAGGCACAAACACGCCTACGCGAACGCATCCCTGACGCGTCCACGTCGCTTGCAAAATCAGCCACCCACGCGTGTGCGTCACCCACGCACACGCGTGACCCTACAAAATCGACGTAAAAAGGTGTATGGCAGAGAGTTATGATGGAGTGAGGCTGGAATGGTGTTGGAAGCATAAAACCCATCACACGTACGCGTCACCCACGCGTACGCGACATTTTTCAAAAATAGGCCTTTCACGCATGCGCGCCCCTCACGCGCACGCGTCACCCTAAATTTTGGCAATGTGCGTATAAAACAGGAAGTTGTGCGTGCGCATGGCTGCACTCGCGCCAAGAGCACAAATCAGGTCACGCGTACGCGTCACCCACGCGTACGCGTCACTTGAAAATATCACAAAACACGAGAACGCGTGCACCAAGCATCCGCGTCGCCTGCGCCGCACATACAGTTTATCCAGATCAGTACTAGAATTCTTATCTTTTCTTTCCCAATCCTAATTTTACTCCTCCCTTCTTATTTCTTTCTTCTTCCTTCTTTCTTCTTTATTCCTTCTCACCTTTTACTTTCTCCCTCCTTCTCTTTCACATTCATTATCAAGGTTCTTTTGTTTTCTTCTTCCCCTTTTTACTTTTCCATTATTATTTTTATTTATGTTTTTGGTGCACGAAATTGTGATGTCACATTCATAATTTGTCACAAATTCGATACAACTAACCAGCAAGTGCACTGGGTCGTCCAAGTAATATCTTACGTGAGTAAGGGTCGAATCCCACGGAGATTGTTGGTATGAAGCAAGCTATGGTCACCTTGTAAATCTCAGTCAGGCAGATATAAAGTGATAATGGTGTTTTCGAAAATTAATTAATAAAATAGGGATAGAGATACTTATGTAAATCATTGGTAGGAATTTCAGATAAGCGAATGGAGATGCTTTTCGTTCCTCTAAACCTCTGCTTTCCTGCTATCTTCATCCATCAATGAAACAGAGCTTCAATCATATGAGCAGGACTTATAGCTTTTTGCCTCTTGAATAGTTTTGGCATCTCACTTTATCCATTGAAGTTCAGAATGATTGTCATCTATAGGAACTTCAGATTTCGAATAGTGTTATTGACTCTCCTAGTTCAGTATGATGATTCTTGAACACAGCTATTTTATGAGTCTTGGCCGTGGCCCTAAGCACTTTGTTTTCCAGTATTACCACCGGATACATAAATGCCACAGACACATAATTGGGTGAACCTTTTCAGATTGTGACTCAACTTTGCTAAAGTCCCCAATTAGAGGTGTCCAGGGTTCTTAAGCACACTCTTTGTTTTTGCTTTGGACCTTGACTTTAACCGCTCAGTCTCAAGTTTTCACTTGACACCTACACGCCACAAGCACATGGTTAGGGACAGCTTGGTTTAGCCGCTTAGACCAGGATTTTATTCCTTTAGGCCCTCCTATCCACTGATGCTCAAAGCCTTGGGATCCTTTTTATTTGCCCTTGCCTTTTGGTTTTAAGGGTTATTGGCTTTTTCTGCTTGCTTTTTATTTTTCTTTCTATTTTTTTTTTCGCCTATATTTTTTTTTTCTTTTTCTTTTTTTTTTTTCTGCAAGCTTTGTTCTTTGCTGCTTTTTCTTGCTTCAAGAATCATTTTTATGATTTTTCAGATTATCAAATAACATGTCTCCTAGTCATCATTCTTTCAAGAGCCAACATATTTAACATTCTTAAACAACAACTTCAAAAGACATATGCACTGTTCAAGCATACATTCAGAAAACAAGAAGCATTGTCACAACATTAATATAATTAAGCTAAGTTCAAGGATAAATTTGAAACTCATGTACTTTTTGTTCTTTTGAATTAAAACATTTTTCATTTAAGAGAGGTGATGGATTCATAGGACATTCATAACTTTAAGACAAAGTTACTAACTACTAATGATCATGTAATGAAGACACAAACACAGATAAGTACATATCATAGAAAACGAAAAACAGAGGAAATAAGAACAAGGAATGAATCCACCTTAGTGATGGTGGCGTTTCCTTCTTGAGGAACCAATGATGTCCTTGAGCTCTTCTAAGTCTCTTCCTTGTCTTTGTTGCTCCTCCCTCATTGCTTTTTGATCTTCTCTTATTTCTTGGAGCATGAAGGAGTGCTCTTGATGTTCCACCCTTAGTTATCCCATATTGGAACTCAATTCTTCTAGGGAGGTGTTGATTTGCTCCCAATAGTTTTGTGGAGGAAAGTGCATTTGAGGCATTTCCGAAATCCCATGGTGATGAGCTTCTTGTGCCTCTTGAGCTCCATGACTGGGCTCTCTTGCTTGCTCCATCTTTTTCTTAGTGATGGGCTTTTCCTCTTTAATGAGGATATCTCCCTCTATGTCAATCCCGGCTGAATTGCATAGGTGGCAAATGAGGTGAGGAAAGGCTAACCTTGCCATAGTGGAGGACTTGTCAGCCACCTTGTAGAGTTCTTGAGGTATGATCTCATGAACTTCCACCTCTTCTCCAATCATGATGCTATGGATCATGATGGCCCGGTCTATAGTAACTTCAGACCGGTTGCTAGNAAAAGGGACCTCAGGGATCACCTTTTTCTTGGCCACAACATCATAGAAGTGGTCTTGATGGGCTTTAGAGATGAATCTTTCCATCTCCCATGACTCGGATGTGGAAGCTTTTATCTTCCCTTTCCCTCTTCTAGAGGATTCTCCGGTCTTAGGTGCCATCAATGGTAATGGAAAAACAAAAAAGCTATGCTTTTACCACACCAAACTTAGAATATTGCTCGCCCTCGAGCAATAAACCAAAGAATAGAAGAAGAAGAAGAAGAAGAAATGTGGAGGGGGGGAGGTGGTTGTGGTTTCGGCTAAGGAGAGGGTAGAGGGGTGTGTTGTGTGAATTTGGTGAAGAATGGAGGTCTTTATATAAGGAAGGGAGGGGGGTTTAAGGTTCGGCCATATGGGTGGACAGAAAAATGATAATAATAATAGGGATCCTTTATACCACAGTATAGGGATCCCTTTGTGAGTGGAAGAAAAGAGGGGGAGATAAAGAATGTGATGTAAAGGAAGAAATGCAACTGTACGAATGGAAGAGATGTGAGATGAATAAATAGAATGAGATGGGGGAGGAATAATTTTCGAAAATTATTTTGAAAAAGAGTTAGTGATTTTTGAAAATTGGTTTTTGAAAAAAAATGTTTGTAATTTTTTTTTTTCGAAAATTAGAATTTAAAATTTAAAATAATAGTTAATTAAAAAGAAATTTTTGAAAAAGGGGGAGGTATTTTCGAAAATTAAGAGAGAGAGAGTTAGTTAGGTAGTTTTGAAAAAGTTAAGAAACAAACAAAAAGTTAGTTAGTTAGTTGAAACAAATTTTGAAAAGATAGGAAGTTAGGAAGTTAGAGAAGATATTTTGAAATCATATTTTTGAAAAAGATAAGATAAGAAGATATTTTTTTTGAAAAGATATGATAGGAATTAGTTTTGAAAAAAAGATTTGATTTTTAAAATCACAATTAATGACTTGATTCATAAGAAATCACAAGATATGATTCTAGAACTTAAAGTTTGAATCTTTCTTAACAAGCAAGTAACAAACTTCAAATTTTTGAATCAAAACATTAATTGTTTATGTTATTTTCGAAAATTTGGTAACCAATGGCCAGCCAAGCTTCAGCATGTAATTCAGACATGACATGCCTGACATACCCTACAGTCGTGTAAGAGCTGATGGTTGGAAGCCTCAGTCCAAAAGAATTTAGACATGGCTTTACAGCCAGCCAGGCTTCACATGCTTCATGAAACACTAGAATTCATTCTTAAAAATCTTGAATAAAAAATTTTTGAAAACATTTTTATTTTTTTCGAAAACAAAAGAGGAAATTTTAGAAATATTTTTGAAAAATTTTTGAAAAGAAAACAAAAAGAAAATTACCTAATCTGAGCAACAAGATGAACCGTCAGTTGTCCAAACTCAAACAATCCCCGGCAACGGCGCCAAAAACTTGGTGCACGAAATTGTGATGTCACATTCATAATTTGTCACAACTTCGATACAACTAACCAGCAAGTGCACTGGGTCGTCCAAGTAATACCTTACGTGAGTAAGGGTCGAATCCCACGGAGATTGTTGGTATGAAGCAAGCTATGCTCACCTTGTAAATCTCAGTCAGGCAGATATAAAGTGATAATGGTGTTTTCGAATATTAATTAATAAAATAGGGATAGAGATACTTATGTAAATCATTGGTAGAAATTTCATCTGTCACGGCACGGCTATTCATCTGTTGGTTCTCGATCATGCTGGAATAGGATTTACTATCCTTTTGCGTCTGTCACTAACGCCCTGCAATCGCGAGTTAGGAGCTCGTCACAGTCATTCAATCATTGAATCCTACTCGGAATACCACAGACAAGGTTTAGACCTTCCGGATTCTCTTGAATGCCACCATCATTCTAGCTTACGCCACGAAGATTCTGGTTAGGAGATCTAAGAGATACTCGTTCTAGCTTATTTCATGTAGAACAGAAGTGTTTGTCAGGCACGCGTTCATAAGGGAGAAGGATGATGAGCGTCACACATAATCATCACCTTCATCACGTTCTTGGGTGCGAATGGGTATCTTAGAAGAGAAATAAGAAGAATTGAATAGAAAACAGTAGTACTTTGCATTAATCTTTGAGGAACAGCAGAGCTCCACAGTATAAATTATCCGCTCATCAGTTTTCCTCTTTCTTTTTTCTTTTTGTATCCTATTAATTGGTGTTAGAAATTTATTTGGGTGATTGTTTTCTTCTATATTTTGCTTGTGGATCATTTAGGAATTGTTTGACAATTATTAATTATTTTAGGGTTACTTGCATGTTCAAATTCAATACTTTCCATAACATATTTACCATGCATGCTAAGTGTTTGTGAAAAAACCCGTATGGCATCGTGCATATTTAATTACTCTACTCTTCTACTCTAATGCCTGTTTTTCACAAAAACCCTTTTTATATATCATTGATTGAATATAATTGTCAATACAAACAGGTTGTTAGTTTGAAACACTTGATAATCAAATTGGGCAATTAATGCTTGAACTATGCTACTCATGCCTTTGCCAGCATGCCAATAAATATCTTGCATTTACTTGCCATAACATGCACTTGCTATATTTCTATTTATGAACTTTTCACATGTAGTTGCGACCATGTGTTAACGACATCCTTCTTTACCGTGCAATGATTATCACTTGTACCATCCTCTTCCTTGCTCTAACCCTTAGCCTTTAAAAGTTACTTACTTTTTCCCTTTTCAGGATGGCCACCAAGAAAGGTAAAGAGAAAGCTACTCCCAAACCACCGGCAAGGAAAGGAACAAAAAGAGCACTAGCTGCGGAACCTTCTTCAACAGCAGTAAAGCCCTCAACAAAAAGAATCAAGAGGATCATCAAGGTCGATGAAAAAGAGAAAGCCTTTCCAGCAAAAGACACTGTGCGGTTCACTAACCGCTACTGTGAGCAGATGTTCCCCATCCTAGCTGAGAGGAACTATAATAACGAGTACCTTCTCATCCTCCCGACCAACATTGTTGAATTTGTTGAGCCCCGAATTGAATGAAGACAATGGGGATTCCTACGGAGACAGCCACGGCAGGTCAATCTTTCATGAGTAGTTGAATTCTACTCAAACTTTCACATGCCAACCCTGCAGTCCCTCTATGTCCGTCAAAAGCAAGTCCCCATAACTGAAGAAGCTATTCAGCAAGCTTTAGATATTTTGCCTGCACCAGAAGGATTGGACGCATACCAAAAAGCCTCTTTCAAGTGCCAGACATACCAATTTGATTGGGACGCCATTCTTAGAACTATAGCACAACCTGACAGCAGATGGATCTATGGATTCCATCGATCCTGACCTAACGGAATATTGGCTTCAGCACTCACCTTGGAGGCTCGAGTATGGGTACAGATCATGTCCCATTACGTCTTTCCTAGCAGATATGGCTGTTTTACTCTGGTGTATCCTTACAGACCAGCCTCTCAATTTACCAAGACACATCTGGAATGCTATGGGACACGTACAGATTGCGGGCAACCTACCTTTTCCCGCCTTGGTTTCAGATCTAGTCTCAACAGCCGGAGTCTCCTACAGAGCTGGGGACACCAAGGCCATGATTCCACGGGATGATCAGTACGTCCCTAACGGGAAGTATATCAGACGTCCAGCAGCCACTACTAGTCAGCCTGCAGAACCGACCGAGGATATTCCTTCTCCTTCCACATCCCAAGCACCTTCAACAAACCAACTGCTCCATCAGATACTTGAGAAATTGGACCGGCTTGACCGGCAAGGAAAGCGGAGAGAGCACCGTAACAAGCGCAGATTTACATACCTCAAGGAGCTACTTGTTGGTAACCACCCACCTGAAGAAGACCCAGACACCCCGGACTCCACTTCATTTACCAGCACAGGGAGCCATGACGGTCCCGATTGTGGAGATGCTGCTACCAGCCCCCCTTTGTTCCTGACTGATGGCACCGAGGACGGTGCCAAGCTTTAAGTGTGGGAGGTCAGTCAGTACCTGACTTCCAGAGGTAATTTCTCTTTCTTAACACCAATAAATTAGTAATTTTTCTTTTGTTAGGATAGGATAGATTTCATAGTAATAGGTAATTGCATGCATGTTCTATTTGGTTGAAAAATAATATGTTTCTTTTCAAGACTTTATTTTGAAAAATTTTACTAATTTAAATCAAAACCTTTGTGTTAAAACCTATTTGAAGACTATAAATTGGAACATAAATGATATCTAAGAACACACAACCCGTGAGACTTGAGCTTAATTACATGGTTACACTATTTAACCATAAAATTTTATTCTTGTATGTTTGCTTCTCTATGACTGTAATCTATATTTTGTTCCATCCTATATGTGCAATGTTTAATGTGTTATATGCATGCATATGATTGAGGCCATTATTTGCTTATTAGCTTACTTATCCCAAATATCCTACCCTTTTATGTCACCTTTGTTAGCCACTTTCAGCCTTTTCATCCCCATTTGTTCTATATTTTACCACATCACTAGCCTTAAGCAGAAAAATAAATTAAATACTCAAATTGAATCTTTGGTTAGCTTAAGATAGAGATTGTGTGTTAATTAAGTATGGGAAAACTGTGGGAACATGGGTTAATAGGGAATGTTTCTATCTCATTTAAATACTGGAAATTTGGGTACCTACTCATGTAAGACCAGAAAAATTAAAAATCCATGTGCATTGATAAGTTATGTTTATTTTTCTATAAAAAAAATTGCAAAAAAAAAAATATATAAATTTCAATAAATAAGTAAATAAATAAGGGGACAAAATTACCCCAATGCTAGTTAAGTTAATGAAAAGATCAATGCATATGTGATACAAAAAAAAAAAAAAGAAGAGTTGATGCATGAGTATGTAATGTAAAAGTGAGAATTTTGGGTAGCTATGCATGAATTTAAGAGTATAAAGAGTGTATGTATAGGTGAGAGCTTAGGTTAATCAAGGATTCAATTTATAGCTCACTTAGCCATATATATACCCTCACCCTTACCTTAGCCCCATTACAACCTTGAAAAGACCTCATGATGTTTGCATAGGTACATTAAATACTTGTTGATTGGTTAGGTGAAGAACAAAGTTTAGAAAGCATGACTAGAGAAGAGTAGAGTGATTACCCTATACACTTGAGTGATTAAAGTACACATATACTATCAGTAAGGGTTCAAATGCTTGATTCTATGTTTCCTGCTTTCATGAGCTGTCTTCTTACAAGTTTAATTGTCTCTTACTGTATGAATTTTAATTAGTGATATTTGATTTATATTTATCTTGAAGAACTTATTTACTTTTAACCAAGTAAGCAAAATCATTTTAGCATATAGTTGCATTCATAGGTTGCATTGCATTGCATGAGTCTTACTTTTCCCAACTCATTTATTTTGTCTCCATAAGCTAAGCATGAGGACATGCTAATGTTTAAGTGTGGGGAGGTTGATAAACCACTATTTTATGGTTTATCTTGTGTTTAATTGAGTGGTTTCATCAAGTCTTTACCTACTTATTCATATGATTTGTATGATTTTATAATCCCTTCCTAGTTTTGTTCTATGATTGAAAACTTGCTTCCTAGAGATCTTTAATTTGTATATTTTAATTCTCCTTTATACCATTCGATGCCGTGATCCGTGTGTTAAGTGTTTCAGGATTTATAGGGCAGGAATGGCTTAGAGAATGGAGAGGAAGCTTGCAAAAATGGAAGGAACACAAGAAACCAAGGATATGACCAGCGAGCACCGACGCGCACGCATGGCTCACGCGAGCGCACGGAATGGAGAAATTTGCAGCAATGCGTGAGCGTGCCTGACGCGTACGCGTGGATTGGAGTTCTGCAAGATGATGCGTGCGCGTGCCTGACGCGTACGCGTGACAAAGAAATTCTCCAAATGACGCGCACGCGTGACTGACGCGTATGCTTGACCTGTGCAATTTGCAGAAATAACAGAAAATGCTGGGGGCAATTTCGGGCCGAGTTTTGACCCAGAAACACAGAATAGAGCCAGAGAACATACAGAGACTCAACAGACATTCACACATTCTCATTAGGATAGTTTTAGATTTTTAGATCTGAATCTAGAGAGAGAATTACCCTTCCTCTAGTTTTTCTTTACATTCATAGTTTATTGCATTTGCTTTTGGATATTGAAGAGTCATCACCTCCGTTGAAGATACTATTCTAGTTTGTTTTCTTACTCCCTATTTATTTATTCCATATTCTTAATTCTTGTTTAGAGTGGTAATTGGATTATTTTGGATTTATTAATGTAAAGGATTACTTTTATTTTTAATTAATTCTCAATTCCTATTTTATTTAGTTTATCATGTCTTCTTCTTATATTCTTATGAGCGTTATATTCATGTCAATAGAGTAGATTCCCTACTTGACATGGGGGTTGATTAATAGGAGACACTTGAGTTGGAATGCTCAAGTGGTTAGTTAAATTGGAAGTTGTTGGCTAATTCTGTATTTACTAATGCTAGACCTTCCCAAGGGAGAGGACTAGGATTTGCGAATAAGAGTTAGCTCAATCACTTGATTTTCCTTTATTTAGTAAGGGTTAACTAAGTGAAAATAATAACATCTTTATACTACACTTGAGAGAATTCCAACAGGGATAGAACTTCCAATTAATCATTCCCCCAGTCAAGGCTTTTTATTTTGAATAATATAAATTCCTTTTAATTTTTATTGCACTTAATTATAATTATTTATTTTCTGTCATTCAACTCTTAAAATTCTCAGAAAACTCCTGATTAATAACTTAGCACCCTTTCTAGTAACTCGTTGGGAGATGACCTGGGACTCATACTCCCAGTATTTTTATTCTAAACTTTTGTGACAACCTTTCTAAATTGATGAGGCAGATTTTTGCTGGTTAAGAGCTATACTCGCAACGCTATTCTATTATATTATAATCACTTAATTGGTCTAACTTCTGCCACGCATCACTGTGCGTGCGCACCCACTCATTCTTACTCTCTCTTCTGCCAGGAGCGCTCGCATAGCGGGTGCGCTCGCACACCTTCCCCTTTCCTCATAGTGTGCACACACACACACCCCTGTGCGTGCGCACGCCCCTGTTTTCTCAATATGCCTCTTTTCTTCTCTTCTTCTCTTCTCTCCTCTCCTCTTCTTCTCTTTCACCCTATTTTCTACTTGTTCTTGTTTATTTTGCTTGCATTCTGTTTTTATTTTGGTAATTATATTAGCTTTAGTTTAGTTTTTTGACAAATAAATAAGTTTCAAGTGTTTGTTTAACATTGATTGGGTTGCTTGTTGCTTGAATTTTGATTTAATGAATATGTGCACTATATATCAAGTATTTATTTGATTGCCTAGATGAATTGCAAGTTTAATGCATGTGTTGTAGCCACCATATGTGTTAGACTATATCCTTGTTTGGCATCTTAATCTTGAATTGTGCACTTTTGCTTTAGTGAATTGACTTGAGCTACTTAGTCATCATGGTTCTTAAGTGAATATAATCACATAACAAGGTATTTGTTCCTTGTTAATGCTTTGCATTTTTTTTGAGTTGACTTGACTTGATTCTTATCAAGACGTGTCACTTTTTGTAACAAGCACCTTATACATGTGATTATTTCCTTATTCCTAAGAATGAATAAGTAGTCTCTTTTCATTATAGAATTGGTTATTGTTGATTGTGCCACTTTCTATTCACTTTGTGCTTTCACTTGCACAATCTCACTATCCAATATATTTTATACTCAATTCACTTTAGTTGTGGTTACCTAGGTTGCTTGTGCCTTAAGTTTTGGTTATTCATCACTTGCAACCTAGACCACTTGATTGAGGAACATGCTATTTCTTTTGCTTTTGTGGTTATTATTTTATCCGATCAATATGTTGTGTTCTAAATTGTGCGTACATTTAGAATACACACATTGCATTTTATCATACCACACACATCTTACTTTTCCTCAATTGTTGTTTATTTGTTTATAAAGCAACCGGAGCCCTCGGAGCCCACCCGCTGAAGGTGGAGCCTGGTGCACGAAATTGTGATCATCAATGGCACCAACAACTTGGTACGCACAATTGTAATCTCAACTCTTTATCACAACTCCGCACAACTAACCAGCAAGTGCACTGGGTTGTCCAAGTAATAAACCTTACGTGAGTAAGGGTCGATCCCACGGAGATTGTCAGCTTGAAGCAAGCTATGGTCATTTTGAAAATCTCAGTCAGGCAGATTCAAATGGTTATGGAGAATTGATAATTAAAAGATGAATAAAACATAAAATAAGACAGAGATACTTATGTAATTCATTGGTGAGAATTTCAGATAAGCGTATGAAGATGCTTTGTTCCTCCTGAACTTCTGCTTCCCTATTGTCATCATCCAATCATTCATACTGCCTTCCATGGCAAGCTTATGTTGGGTTTCATCATTGTCAATGGCTACCTCCCGTCCTCTCAGTGAAAATGATCCAAATGCGCTGTCACCGCACGGCTAATCAGCTGTTGGTTCTCGATCATGTTGGAATAGGATCCATTGATCCTTTTGCGTCTGTCACTACGCCCAACACTCGCGAGTTTGAAGCTCGTCACAGTCATTCCTTCCCAGATTCTACTCGGAATACCACAGACAAGGTTTAGACTTTTCGGATCTCAAGAATGCTACCAATTGATTCTAGCCTATACCACGAAGACTCTGATCTCGTGGAATGGAAGGCTCGGTTGTCAGGCGAGGCAACCATGCGTCATGAACCAGGAGGCTAAGAGATACGCACTCAAGCTATTGCAAGTAGAACGGAAGTGGTTGTCAGGCACGCGTTCATAGGTGAGAATGATGATGAGTGTCACGGATTATCACCTTCTTCAGGTTGAAGAACGAGTGTATATCTTAGAGAAGAAATAGGCTTGAGTTGAATAGAAAAACAATAGTACTTTGCATTAATTCATGAAGAACAGCAGAGCTCCACACCTTAATCTATGGTGTGTAGAAACTCCACCGTTGAAAATATAAAAGTGATAATGGTGGTCATTGGCTTCGGCCCCAGAGAGGAAACCAGAAGAACCAAGATGAAAATACAATAGCAAAAGGTCCTATTTATAGAGAACTAGTAGCCTAGGGTTTACAGAAATAAGTAATTAATGCAGAAATCTTCTTCTGGGCCCACTTGGTGTCTGCTTGGGCTGAGCTTTGAAGCTTTCACATGTAGAGACTTTTCTTGGAGTTAAACGCCAGCTTTTGTGCCAGTTTGGGCGTCTAACTCCAGGCTTCATGCCAGTTCTGGCGTTTTGACGCCAGAATTTTTATGCTGACTTGAAATGACGGTTTGGGCCATCAAATCTCGGACAAAGTATGGACTATTATATATTGCGGGAAAGCTCAGGATGTTTACTTTTCAACGCAATTAAGAGCGCACCAATTGTGCTTCTGTAGCTCCAGAAAATCCACTTCGAGTGCAGGGAGGTCAGAATCCAACAGCATCTGCAGTCCTTTTTCAGCCTCTGAATCAGATTTTTGCTCAGGTCCCTCAATTTTAGCCAGAAAATACCTGAAATCACAGAAAAATACACAAACTCATAGTAAATTCTAGAAATGTGATTTTATTTAAAAACTAATAAAAATATAATAAAAAGTGACTAAAACATACTAAAAACTACCTAAAAATAGTGCCAAAAAGCATATAAATTATCCGCTCATTAGAGCCTCACAATCCTTCACCCCCAGATCATGTGCATGCATAGAGGACCGTGCATTATTTAAGTGTGGGGGAGGATCGCTAACTTCAAGGGGGATAAAAATTTCTTTTCTTAGACACTTTACAACATTCTTTTTTGTTCCTTTTCTTCAATTTTTGTAATTTTTGTTCTTATTTACATTTTGTTTGGTTTGGTTTATTTGTATATATTTCTTTAATGCTTATAGTATTATGGTAGTACATACTTGCATGATGCATGGTAGAGTAAATAAGTTTTAGTAAAACAACAAAGAATTTTCAAGAAATCTCTTTTTGGGCATTCCATTGATTAGATTTGAAAATTATTTTTGAACTTACTTGAAGTATCTTTTTATGGAACATAGAAAAGAGTTTGAACAAATACCAAGTGAGATTTGAGGTTTAATTGTGTGGTTGCACATTTTCAACCACAATTTTTGTTCTTGTGTGATAAACTCCTTTTATGATTGTGATCCTAGATTTGCTTTAGTCTATATGTCCTATATTTGTTGTTTTGGATTGCATTTAGTATGATTGAGGCCATCTTTGTATAGCTCACTAACCCATATGGCCAACCCTTGCATCTATCTTTGTAAACCACTTTTTTAGCCTTTAATTCCCCTTTGTTCTCATTATAAGCACATCATTCACCCTAAGTGAAAAACCATTATATCCATTGATTGTATCTTTGATTAGCTTGGGTTTGAATGTGTGTGTTAATCAAGTGTGGGAGAAATTTGTAGAAAATATTGGTAGTTAGTTAGCTTTGGGTGTTCATTGAAAATATGGCAAAATGGGTAACTACTCATGTATCTATTGGTTAAAATATACGCATCTCTTTTTGTTGATAATAAGAAAAGGAAAGAAAAGAAAAAAGAAAAAAAAGAAAAAAAAAGAGAAAAAGAGAAAAAGAAAAGAAAGAGAAATGATAATAAGAATATAAATAAGAGATGCATATGTAGTTGAATTGGAAAGAGTATGCATGAGTGAATGTGAGGAAGAGAATAAATGGGTAGTTAGGTTGTTTTGTTATATATATAGTATGATATAGGATTAGGTGGGATACTTGAGCTAATCAAAGATCCAATCTATTAGCCCACTAAATCGTATTAATCCTACCCTTACCTAAGCCCCATTACAACCCACAAAAGTCCTCATGATATTTGCATTCATTCATCAAGTATTAGTTGATTGTTAGATGACTTACAAATCTTTGAGAAGCATTATTAAAGGAGGATTGAGTGATTAAACCCAACACACTGAGCGATTAGAGTGTAAACACATCCGGTGAGGGTTTCAATTGCTCAATTCTATGTTTCCATTGCTTATTTTGTATCTTTTTGCAAGTTGTTGAACTTAACTTTGAAAATTTCAAATCAATCTTTGGACATTGATCATATTGCTATATTTTCCTTGTCTAGGCCCTAAGTTCCTACTTTGGATTGATTGAGATTCTTTTGTTTGTTTTTGCCAAACTCAATAGGAATCATAGTGTAGATATATATAGATAACATTTAGTATAGTTACATGCATGTAGGTAGTTGCATTAATAATTACCCCTTCATTCATCTCCTTTGGTTGCTTTAGCATGAGAACATGCTTGGTTTAAGTGTGGGAGAATTGATGAATCCATATCTTACGATATATTTTGGTTTGATTTGAGTGGATTCCATCACATAAACCCACATTTATTCACCTAAATAGTATGCTTTTGAGATTTTTTCCTAAGTTGTGCTTAAAAGTGAAAACTTGCTCTTTTGTGCTTAATTTAGTCAATTTTATTCACTTTAATCCCATTTGGTTCTTTGATGTATTTCTTAAGTGATTTTCAGGTTTCCAAGGCAAGTATGGGTTGAAGAAGTGAGGAAAAGAGCATGCAAAAGGGAAGAATTCAAGAAATGAAGGATTTGGAAAGTTGCCAGCCCTGACCTCTCTGTACTAAATTGGTCATAACATGAGCTACAGAGGTCCAAATTAGGCGGTTTTAGTGGCATTAGAAAGCTAACGTCTGGGGCTTCAAAATGATATGCAATTTGCTATAGTGGACATAAGTCTAAGTGTGAGTACACACAGGTACTTGTGCGTACGCACAAGTCAGGATTCAGCATGTGTGCAGACGCACGCATCTGTACGTCCGCACAGGTCCCTGCACGTGACTTCATTAATTGCAACTCGCTGACAGTGATTTTTGGGCCCCAAAACCCAATCCAACTCATTTTTTGAAGCTATTTAAGGCCAAATTGAAGAAGGATGAAGGGAGGGGGCAATTAGGGTTAGCTTTTGTTATGTTTTCTCTTAGTTTCTAGAGAGAGAAGCTCCCCCCTTCTCTCTAAAATTAGGTTAGGTTTAGTTTAATTTTCTTTAATTTCTGTCTTTAATTCATGTTTTAATGTAGTTTCATTTATGTTTCTTCACTTTATTGTCTTACTTTTCTTAGTTCTTCTTCTTAATTTCTCTTTTATGTCACTTTTCATGTTATGCACACTTTTGTTATTTTAGTTCCAATTAATGCAAATTTATGTTTCCATGTCATTTATTGCTTTCTTTAGTTGTCATTGTCACTTTCTTGCTTTGGTAGTTTTAGAATTTATTTTGTTGTATTTTAATATTATTTTATTTTCATGCACACCAAGTGTTTGATAAAATGCTTGGCTTAGTTTTTACTTAGTTTTTTCTCCACTCTTAGCTTGAATTTGATGACTTTGGTGATCCTTGAGTCATTGATGTCCATTCTTGTTTGATATATTAGAGTAGTTAATTGATTTGGTCTCCCTTGACTCTATGTGACCCCTTAGTGTTGACATAGGACTTAGGGATTGAAATTAACTATGCCTATTTGACTTATCTTCGATATAAGGTTGACTTAGTAGGATTTACTCTTTATAATCATCATATGTTTGTGGTCAATGGATAGGATAGGTAGCCTTAGTCCTCAATTACTTGCCAAGAGGTTTCTTGCATTTGAAGTTTTATTGCTTTGACTTTTATTTGCTTTCATTTACTTTCTTGCATGTTAAGTTACTTTCTTGCCATTTCTTTTCCTTACATTTAATTGCTTTAACTTTTATTACTTTGATGTTTAATTTCTTGCATGTTTAATTTTTACATCCTTGGTTGAGAAATTGGGTATTTGGGTAGAATTGAGTTGTGGATGTCCATTCCGCATTGTGTGAGATTAGTTAATTGATTTGGTTTCCATTGACGCTAGTCTTTCACTAAGTAATTAGTGAGTTGACTAGGACTTAAGGATTGAGATGAATTACATCTTTTGACTAATTCTCAAGGAGGATTGATTGATTTGGATTGATTCCACACAATTGCCATGTTTGTGGTCCACAACTAGGATAGGAAACCTAGATTATCCACTTCTTGCCAAGTGTCCTTTAATTGCCTTCTTTTCAATTCCTTGCATGCTTGTTTCAATTCTTGCTATTTACATTTCTTGCTCTTGCTTTCATTTCCAATCTCCCATGCTCTCTCTCATAGCCAATAATTGTACATTTCATTGAAACTCCTAGGGAAGACGATCCGAGGTTGAATTACTCTCAGTTATTTTGTATTGAATTTATTATTTGATTGATGTTCAATTGTTGGGTTTGGACTATACTTACAACAGACAATTTCTACTTTTAGTGTGAAAATCCAAACCTATGCTTTTGTTTATCGTCAATCTGCCTAACTCTTTTGTCGGCTTTCATAGTGAGAATTCTAACTCAGATTTGCGTGACCTGTTCTCCGTTGTCTCGGCTGTCAAACTCAAGAACTAAGGCGTTCAACGTTCCAATTTTCGATTAATTCAAAGGTGTTTAGTGTACTGTGGAGTCTCACCGTCTCCCTGATGTATAGTCTCATTGATATCTCCAATAAGCAATTCGCTTTGATGGGAAAAATGGTTTTGATCACTTGATCCATGATTTCCTAACAGTATCACCCTTTGTCCTAGTACTCGGCAACCTACTCTGAAATCGGTGGCTACTCTCTTTTACCTTTAATGTAAAACCTTTGATGCTTGTAGCATTTCGCACGGCTTCTGGTGGTCTCTCCTTTCTTTTTCATGTGTCGAACATGTGATTACATAGATTGTCGCTTCATTCTTCACTTCTGGATGCTCAAAATATCTTCTTGGATTTGCGATACATCTTAGAAACCTCAAGGTAACTTCGAAAATCCTCTCTTGTAAGCTTCGGACAACAGTTTTTCATTTCAACTTTCGATCTCGACACCTAACCCCCTCTTGGTATCTTCTTGATTCACCCAGCTTCAGTACTCTTAGTAGCTCCTTATCACCAGTATTGCAATCTCTAAGTCCTTGACTCTACGATCTCTATTTCGGCATTTGCATTAGGCACATAAATCTCTTTTTAATTCCCTTTTGTTCACCAGACTTCGATATCTTTGGCGTCTCCTTATTCTCTCTTTGCGCGTCCCGTATCTCGTTGATACCACGTCGTAAACTGGCAATAGATTTAGTTTGACACTTCCAACCATACCCTCATTCTCTAACTTAATACTTCAACTCATCTAACGTTTCCTCCTTTGAAATTAACATCCTAGAATCCCTTAGAAACTTTTTTCCTAGGGCGTCTACTACAACTTCACAGTGTTGCATCAGCACGCATCTTAAGTCCTGCAATAATACATCGTAGTTATTTCCTAAATGGTTCATTAGGCTTAAGCGATACAAGTATTGACAGAAAGATCAATCTTCTTCCTATGGCTTGAAGACTTCCATCGTATCCTGGTATTTCATCCACACGGTGTACTTCATCGCGTCTATTTAATAATAAGCGCTATGATCGGTGAGGATTAAGGCTCTAATTTCTCTAGTAATGTCACATGTTCGTTTTGCGTCCAAATGTCTTGCTCTAAGAAATCAACGTCTCTCTAGTTACAGCTAAGATTCATACGTGATACTAATATAGGCTTGAGTTAATTTTCAAAGAGATATTAAGCTTGAAAGATGAATGAATAGTCTGAACAGTGTTCGTGAGAAATCAGAAAGAGTTTTATATACGGTCGACCAGAGTTGTATCAAAATAATAGAACGCACAAGAAGAGAAATTTAAGTACATCTCAAGAAAGGAAACCGGACCAACAACATTTAATAGTATAGATAGAACATACTGAATCAAGTAAGTTTCAGTTGAGCTTGAGAGTTACAAAGTGATGAAGAGAGCACCCAACCTTTAGCAATTTCCAAGGCTCTAGAATCATTTATCTATACCAAAACAAGCTCAGGTTCGCCCCTGGATGGACAGATTCAAATTCAAATATGTGCACGTCAGGGGGTTAGAATTTTAAAGGATAAACCATTCGTTGTTCGAGGGAAAAAGAAACCCAAAACAAAATTCCATTATAGGTTACATCCTCATCCTCGTCGCAGGCTATGAATAAATGTGGTGTTTCAAATCACATATTACAATTTAAATTTCTGGTTATCAATTTTTTTTTTCAATTACCTCAACCTTGGTGACTTGATCATCCCCTATCTTGAGTCTTTCCCTGCGGACAATTCCTAGATACGTGCCCTGGTAGACCACACTTGTAACATACGCCCAAGCCAATACGGCACGGCCTATTCGAATGGTAACGACCGCACTTCTGACATGTCAGCTCCTCTGAGGTATCCCTTGTTTGTTTCCCTTTTTTCTTGAATTTTTGGCCCATTGGTGCCAAATTCTGATTGTGGTCTCTTCGGTAGGACTCCCGATTATCATTCTTTGCCACGGCTGCATTCCTCACACATTCTTCAGCTATTCGGCTCTTGTTCACGAGTTCAGAAAATACCCTGATCTCTATAGGTGCAATAAAGCTTAGAATATCACTCCGAAGGCCTCCCTCATACTTGATGCATTTCCACTCAGCAAAGTCCTTAGGAGCTCCTTGACAAATTCGTGAAAAACAACACAATTCCTCAAACCTGCTTGTGTACTCAGTAACAGTCATCTGGCCTTGCTTCAGCGGAAGCAGTTCAAGTTCCTTGGCATTTCTAATTGAGCTGGGAAAGTATTTCTTGTAGAATTCCTCTCGGAATAACTCCCAAGAGATTACAACCCCATCAGGCTCTAGAATACGCCTCATGCCCTGCCACAAATGCTGAGCTTCACCTTGCAGTTGGTAGGTTCCAAACTCAACCCACTATTCATCAGGAACTTGCTGAGCCTGTAATGCTTGCTCAATAGCTTGTATCCAGTTATCCGCATCAATAGGGTTCAAAGTTCCTTTGAAGGTCGGAGGATGAACCTTCAGGAAGGAGGAAAGCGTCATAGGACCATCATCTCCATTGCCATTATTCCCATTATTTATTTGGTTTCCCAGGGCTTTGGCTGTTGCTTGCATCGCCGCGGCCATATTTCCCAGAGTAGCCATGAAGTCTACAGGGTTAGGATTATTCCTTGTCACTTCAGTCATAGCATTTCCTATTCTGCCTCTACCTCGCCCGCGTTCGCGTCCGCGAGGCGACATTTGGTCCCTATACACACCAAACAAGTGATATCAAGTTGATCAGTCTCAATATCGCAAGTCTAGTGCTTTAAGTCCCAAATGCATGCTCATGAACGTTTACGCCACATATATTAGTTAGATATCCTAATAGCACATAGACACATACACAGAAAATGCACAGAAGCATAATAAGTCCGTTCTCAGGCTCTATAGGAATGAACTGCTCTGATACCATAATGTAACACCCTACCACACAGAGTCTTATGCTTAAGTCCTAAAGCTGAGGTGGCAAGGTATTACGACCTCTAAAAGTAATATATATATATATATATATACCAAGTTCCAGACCTGACCTGCGAACACTTAGTTTGCACGAACACATAATTCAACTTATCCTAGGTCGTCTAGCCTAAGTTTTCACGCAACATTATATATTATCTACAAGAAACCAAAACCATACCTTGGTCGATTCCTTCCTAATTTTGAAGCTATATCAATGAAAAGAGACAGTATACTAGGAGCCTTGAAAAATAGGTGGAACAAATCACAAAATGGAAACCGCAACGCTCGAGGATTAGGATTACTTGTGCGCTAAGAAACCCATGAGATAAGGATAAGGATAAGCGACATAGTAAAAGAAGGCCAAGAATACATCATAACTAGCTCCTGACTCAGCCTGCGAAGCCAAGGCTGGCTAGAGAATATATATACATATATATACAGGTAACCCAAAATACTCAAAATACAAAATAAGGTCCTAGCTCTCCCTCAGCCTCTATGAGGAACAAAATAAATAAGTTTTCTTGGAGAGCAAGCTAGATACATATATACATATATACAAACAAAACCCAAAATGAACCTATGTACTACTCTGCTTCAGGATCCAGACGCCTAGCGAGGAGCCTCTCGACCTGCATCTGAAAACAACAACACAGTATGGGGTGAGAACCGGAGGTTCTCAACATGGTAAAGGTGCCACGCGTATAATAAATAAAGTCCTGGGAATGCCAGAGGCAATCCTAGAACTTCGTCATAAAATTACAAATCTTAGTTTCTAAATAAAAGCCATAATTAGGGGTAGGTAATCTAAGCTATTCCTATACTTACTCAAATTCAAACCTAATATAACCACCAACCCTTTTTCACCCCTCCTCCGTTCCTCCGCCATTCATAAATCATGCAGAGACAAGCAAACAAACAAGTTCACTCACAAGTAAGAAGCAGATAGTGCAAATAGCAAGAACAGTAGGTAGCAGGATAAATATTCACTTAGGCAATGTTCAAATAATGCATAGCAGTCAAAGCAAACAAATGCACATGATGCATGCCTGTCCTATGGCTGACGATATCATCTGTTAGTTATATAGCCAACCCGACACGACCTGGTAGCTAACCATGGACTGAAACACCCATGCAGAGCAAATGGGTTTGAGCTACAAACCCCTTGCTACTACCCGCTTAACCCAGAGCTAGTGGAGTAACCACTACTGCGGCTACTACCCAGGCGGGTGTTTAAAAGCTCAACCTGGAGCAAGTGGGAGACCCACTACTGCTGCTACTACCCAGGCATCACAACATACATTTATTCAATCCAAACCAAGCATAATAATCATTATCAATTCTCAAACATTGACCTGGAGCAAGCGGGACGAACCACCATCCTTGCTACTCCCCAGGCATCTTAACATACATTTGTTTATTTCAGATGAGTTCAATCATCCATTAACATATCACTATCACAAATGTTCATCATTTTCATAACATTTTCACCCTTCTTATTCATAATCCATCATTTTAACCCTTCTTATTCATAATCCATCATTTTAACCCTTACTTCACCCTCAAGTTACCTTAATTTCCTAGCTTCAACTAGCTACTGGACTTAGCACTATACTTTCAGTCTAAAAGGAAGGAAAATGGAGGTTTGATTTAAAATGCCAAAATCTAGTTTTGCAGCAAACAGGGGCCACGCGTACGCGTTGGCCACGCGCATGCGTGGAACGAACAACAAGTCACGCGTACGCGTGAGTCATGCGTACGCGTGATCATGCGCATTAGCTTTTCACGCGCACGCATGGCTACTCGCGCATGCATCTTCAAAGTGCCATGCCACGCGTACGTGTGGGCCACACGTATGCGTGGATGGGCATTTTTCCAAAACGGCCAGAATGCCCAGAAAGTTGCTGCAACTCTGTTTTTGGTACCTTGTAACACAGATTCACATGCCAAACTTCCGTCTCATTGATACTATCTTCCAACACTTTAATATCCACATCAATTCATAAAACTCATATATTATTCAACAATCCACCCCTTTCAACCATAATCTTCCATTTCAAAAATTTATTAACCCATTCCCTTCATTCATTCATAACCAATCATAATTCAACTTCAACCAATTAATCAAGCCATAACCACCAAATTCTATTAACATATATCAATATCAACCCATCATTAATAAGTCCAAGAATACATACTCAACAATACCAATAATTCATGCTCATAAATTCCAACACAAGCTCAATTTCAATAACACATATTCAATAACTTCAACTACTCATGCTCATAAATCTATCCAATATTATCATGAAGCTAATCATATAGTGCATCCAACCTTTTCAACTTAACCTATGGTTCTCTAGCTTAATTTTTCACAACACCTTAAATATTAAACGCGCGAAACCTAAACCATACCTTGGCCGACCACTTTATTCCACCCAAGGCAGCCTCACTAGCTAGAACCCAGTCCCTCCAAGCTCAAATAAACCAGCCACAAACCAAGCCTTGATCACCAATAAGCCTCTAAATACTCACTTTTCAATTCCAGTGAATATATATGACTCAATTCACCCCTAATTCATATATATATTTCAGATTTTTCATCAAGAAATAAAAATTGGCTAGGTTTTAGGTGATCCTTACCACACCCATATGCGTAGTAACTCAAGCCCAATAAGCTCCGCAAGCTAAATCGAACCTATATATATATATATATA
>NC_029785.2:58645268-58646773 GCF_000816755.2 Arachis ipaensis
ATATATATATATTTCAGATTTTTCATCAAGAAATAAAAATTGGCTAGGGTTTAGGTGATTCTTACCACACCTATATGCGTAGTAACTCAAGTCCAATAAGCTCCGCAAGCTAAATCGAACCTAGAACACCAAATTGAACAATTTTCAACATAGGTGCTCATAAATTTTCGAAACTGAAACAGAGGAAATCGAGGAAGGAAATTTGGATTTCTTACCTTACAATGTATCGGGCTTTGTAGAGCTCGACGCTGCGGTCGCGTGGCCGCAAATGGATTGTCAATCGGAGCTCCGGATCAAAAGTTATCGAGAAATGAAATTTCACTAAGGGTTTGGAAGCTTCAAACGCTCTTCCCTTGCTTGCTGAGCTTCCAGCGTTCTACATGCCAAACGCTCTTCCCTTGTTTGCTGAGCTTCCAGCGTTCTGCATGCCAAATGAGGGAGAAAATGAGCTTCAGCTCATTTAAGTGATGGGTCCGGTTGGGCCTACAGGCCCGATTTGGGTCTGGTTCAACCGGTTCGGCCCATCCGGTCCAATTTCGAGTCAAATTTTTTGAAATTGGTATCAAAATTCTCGTTTTGAAGATCTCTATTTTATTTTAATATTGGTTTTGCATTCTTAATTTTCCTAATTAATATTCGATTTATTGGCTAGTTATTTACCAGTTTTAGCGGGGTTTACATCCCACATACTTTATAGACTTCTTATTTTTTAGATTTTTATTTATTTTTTTTCATGACATGAAGTTCTTGAATTTGTAGAAGTCAAAGAAGTTATCTCGAATGGCACCATATAATCCATCTTTTTATAAAGGATCACAATGCTGTATTATTTTGAATTTAACCTGCACAGGGAATGATCTTCCGATTAAAAAATATGTCTATGAAATAATATTTATGCCACTATTTGATGTTGCTTCAAAAAAATTCCATAAAGTTTTCTTTCTTCAAATTCAAAAAGAAATAAAGTCATTCCTTCCTTTAGGATTGGAAACAAAATTAGAGTAACCAAAAATAAAGCTAAGCACTTCATTTCTTTTGTTCATTTTCTTTAACCTCATGTCAGAACATGACGTCTGAGGAAAGAGGAGAGAAGAAAAGAGAAAATAATTAGATATTTTGAAAGCAAAATTAGAGTAGAAAAAAAATTCAATTATATTAAATATATATAAAAATATATAAATATTCACAATTACAATTACCTTTGTTATTTCTTAGAAATCAAGGTGGTGGATATAATTTCTCAATCAATCAAAATGCAAAGTTATAAAACTATTAAAAAATATTACTTTTTGTTATTAAAATGTTGAGGTTTTTTTTGGGTCCATATTTTTTTGGTTTAAAATAAAATATCCTCTTTATTGTTATTATAAAATAGTACTCTCATCAATTATTTAATATTTATCATCATAAGTATATTAAATATATGGTACTCTAATTAGTTAATAAACATATTAATTATATGATACTTTTTAATATACTCATGATAAAAACAATTACATATTTAA
>NC_029785.2:58647516-58677308 GCF_000816755.2 Arachis ipaensis
CTTAAAAATAATAATTAAAATAAGTAAAAAAAAGAAAATAACATAAATTAAACAACAAAATAATAAATTGCAAACAATAATGTTGAGACTTTTTTTTCCAAAATCTAATATACTCGATTACAAAAATCAAAAGCCTGAAAAATCACTCGTAAATTTCAATTGGACATTTGACCTCCTTTCTTTTTTCACATACTTTATAGACTTATTATTTTTTAATTTTTTATTTATTTTTTTTTTCATGACATAAAGTTCTTGAATTTGTAAAAGCCAAAGAAGTTATCTCGAATGGCACCATACAATCCATCTTCTTATAAAGGATCACAATGTTGTATTATTTTGAATTTAACCTGCACAGGGAATGATCTTTCGATTAAAAAATATGTCTATGAAATAATGTTTATGCCACTATTTGATGTTGCTTCAAAAAAATTTCATAAAGTTTTCTTTCTTCAAATTCAAAAAGAAATAAAGTCATTCTTTCCTTTAGGTTTGGAAACAAAATTATAGTAACCAAAAATAAAGCTAAGCACCTCATTTCTTTTGTTCATTTTCTTTAATCTCATGTCAGAACATCACATCACGTTATTGAAATATCAACACTGAGGGAAGAGGAGAGAAGAAAAGAACAAATAATTAGAATCAATTTTTTCGTTTGCTACTTACTGTACTCTTTGGGTGTGAATCTCACAGCTTTATAGTTTGTAATATTTGCAAACCATGGTATTTTCTGAATGGCAAAGAGTTGCTCATTCAGAAAGGTTTCAGAGATCTCAGTAGGAGGGAGGGACGCTCCTGCTACTAGCTCTATCCAGGACAAATGATCAGCTACTTGGTTCTCTATCCTTTTTTCGTCTCTTATTTCTATATCAAACTCTTGCAGAAGCAACACCCATCTTATGAGCCTGGGTTTTGAGCCCTGCTTTGTGAGGAGATATTTTAGAGCAGCATGGTCAGTGTACACAATCACTTTTGATCCCACTAAATAAGATCTGAACATGTCAATGGCATAAACCACTGCAAGCAGCTCCTTTTCTGTGGTTGTGTAATTCTTCTATGCGTCATTTAGAACACGGTTAGCATAATAAATGATATGTAGAAGCTTGTCATGCCTCTGTCCCAATACTGCACCAATGGCATGGTCACTGGCATCGCACATTAGTCCGAATGGTAATGACCAGTCTGGTGCAGAAATGACTGGTGCTGTGATCAGTTTAGCTTTCAGAGTCTCAAACGCCTGCAGACACTCTGTGTCAAAGATAAATGGCGTGTCAGCAGCTAGCAGATTGCTCAGAGGTTTTGCAATTTTTGAAAAATCCTTTATAAACCTCCTATAGAATCCTACATGTCCCAGAAACCTTCTGATTGCCTTAACATTGGCAGGTGGTGGTAATTTTTCAATTACCTCTACCTTAACTTGATCCACCTCTATTCCCTTGTTTGAAATTTTGTGCCCAAGGACAATTCCTTCAGTCACCATAAAATGACATTTTTCCCAGTTTAAAACTAGGTTAGTCTCTTGGCACCTTTTAAGAACAAGTGCTAGATGGTCAAGACAGGAGCTGAATGAGTCTCCAAATACTGAGAAGTCATCCATGAAGACTTCTAGAAATTTCTCTACCATATTAGAAAAGATAGAGAGCATGCACCTCTGAAAGGTTGCAGGTGCATTGCACAGACCAAATGGCATCCTTCTGTAGGCAAATACTCCAGAAGGACATGTGAATGCTGTTTTATCTTAGTCTTGAGGATCTACTACAATTTGGTTGTAACCTGAATAGCCATCCAAAAAGCAGTAGTATTCATGACCTGCTAGTCTCTCTAGCATCTGGTCTATGAATGGTAAAGGAAAATTATCCTTTTTGGTGGCTGTATTGAGTCTTCTATTGTCAATACACATACACCACTCTGTAACTGTTCTTGTAGGAACCAGTTCATTCTTTTCATTATGAACTACTGTCATGCCTCCCTTATTGGGGACAACTTGAACAGGGCTCACTCAGGGGCTATCAGAAATAGGATAAATAATTCCAGCCTCTAGTAACTTAGTGACCTCTTTTCGCACCACCTCCTTCATGGCTGGATTCAGCCGCCTCTGGGGTTGAATAACTGGCTTAGCATCATCCTCATATAGGATCTTGTGCATGCATCTGGCTGGGCTAATGCTCTTAAGATCACTTATGGACCACCCAAGAGCTGTCTTGTGTGTCCTTAGCACCTGAATTAGTGCCTTCTCTTCCTGTGGCTCTAAAGCAGAGCTTATGATCACGGGAAAAGTGTCATCTTCTTTCAGAAATGTATATTTCAGGGATGGTGGTAGTGGTTTGAGCTCGGGTTTAGGAGGCTTCTCCTATTCCTAAGGAGTTTTCAGAGGTTTTTCTATTTTCTCTGGTTCCTCCAGATTAGGCTGAACATCTTTAAAAATGTCCTCTAACTCTGATTCGAGACTCTCAGTCATATTGACCTCTTCTACTAGGGAGTCAATAATATCAGTGCCCATACAGTCTTTTGATGTGTCTGGATGCTGCATAGCTTTGACAGTATTCAACTTAAACTCATCCTCATTGACTCTCAGGGTTATCTCCCCTTTTTGGACGTGAATGAGGGTTTGTCCAGTTGCTAGAAAAGGTCTTCCTAGAATGAGAGTTGTACTCTTGTGCTCCTCCATTTCCAGCACTACAAAGTCAGTGGCAAATGGCCCAACCTTGACAATCATGTCCTCAATTATGCCTGATGGAATCTTAATGGAGCCATTAGCAAGTTGGAGGCATATCCGGGTTGGTTTAACCTCATCAGTCAAACCAAGCTTTTTGATAGTGGATGCAGGTATTAGGTTGATACTTGCCCCAAGATCACATAGAGCTGTCTTGGTACAAGCACCCTCTAATATGCATGCTATCATAAAGCTTCCAGGATCTTTAAGCTTCTCTGGTAAGCTTTTCAGAATGACTACACTGCATTCTTCAGTGAGGAAAACTTTTTCAGTTTCTCTCCAATCCTTCTTATGACTTAAGATCTCTTTCATGAACTTAGCATAAGAGGGTATTTGCTCAAGTGCCTCTGCAAACAGAATCTTTATTTCAAGAGTCCTGAGATAGTCTGCAAAGCAGGCAAATTATTTATCCTGTTCTGCTTGGCGGAGTTTCTGAGGATAAGGCATCTTGGCTTTATATTCTTCAACCATAGTTGCTGCAGGTTTACTTCCCACAGAAGTGGTTGGAGAAGCCTGCTTAAGGGGGTTGCTATCAGCACTTGTAGGTGTCTGATCCCTTATTGGCATTTGAACGCCAGAATTGGGTGCTCTTTGGGCGTTTAACACCAGTTTGCCACCCTTTTCTGGCATTTGAATGCCAGATTTGGCTACCCATTGGGCATTTAATCCCAAATTCCCCCCCTTTTCCGGCGTTTAAATGCCAGAATCATTCCTCTCTGGGCTCTTACTGTCCTCAGAGGGAATTTGGGCAATGGCTTGGTCATCCTTGATGATGAGTTTTGCTCGATGGTCTAGAATTTCTCTTCTAGAAATAAGAACTTTGTTGTAAGCATAGTTCTAAACCAACAAACAATTCCCACATCAAAAATTTTAGTTGTCACAAGTACAAACCCCAAATGAAAATTAACCGAAGTATTTCAACTCCGGGTCGTCTCACAAGGAATTGCAATGAAGTGCTCAATTATTGGCTATGAAGATGCAAGGGGGTTTGATTTTATATTTTTGCAAGAAAATAAAGGACAAGAAAAATTAAATGACAAGAAAGTAAAATGATAAGAACAAAAAAAATAAAGGAAAAGAACTCTTGGCTAGACATAGGTAATTGAGATCACCATCCTTGTCTACAAACCATATATTGATAATTATGAGAGGCCAACCTATTAAGTCTACTTCCAAAGCCTTAAGTACATAATATCTACTCCTAGGCTTGAAGTACGTCAAATAGGTTTGATCAAATCAACCCATAAGTCCCAACCTACCTACTAATTAGATTTGTAGTGGGTTGGCGTCAATGAGTATCAAATTGATCACCAAGGGTTCTTAAATCACCAATTCAATGAGACCCAATGACTCAAGGTCACCCAATTCCCTTAGCCTAGGCCAAGAGTCAAGAAAACTACTCAATAACTAAAGGAAACATTATATCAAACACTTAGTGTGCAAGAAAAGTAAACATCATAAAATGTAAGAATTAAAGGAACCCATGACCAACATAAGCAAGAAATCAATAATAGCAACTAAGATCAACATAAAAGAACATAGAAACATAAAAATTGCATTAAAGAAAATTGAGATCCAACAAGCTTCATGAACATAAAAGCAACAAATTAAAGGAAATGATTAAGAGAAACTAAGAAGATTAAGATGTAACAACAAGAAATTAAAAGGAAGAACTAAATCAAAACAAGAATTATAACTTCGATCCAAGAAGAATTAACTAAAACTACCCTAAAATCTAGAGAGAGGAGAGAGCCTCTCTCTCTAGAATTCTCTCCTAAAACATGATGAAAAACTAAACTATGACTACTTGGTTCATTCCCCCTTCAATCCTTGGGTTCAATAGCATCAGAAATGAGTTGGATTGGGCCCAAAATGAGCTAGAAATCGTGGCCAGACTTTAGTGGACCCACGTGCTCCATTGGCGCGGCGCGTACATGGTGCGTGCGCGCCCCTATGCGTCAGGCAACATATGACAAATTTTATATCATTTTGAAGCCCCGGATGTTAGCTTTCCAACGCAACTAAAACCGCCTCATTTGGACCTTTGTAGCTCAAGCTATGGTTGATTGAGTGCCAGGAGGTCAGGCTTGACAACTTTATGGTTCCTTCATTTCTTCATGAGTTCTCCCACTTCCATGCTTTTCTCCTCACTTCTTCCATCCAATACTTGCCTTATGATCCTGAAATCACTCAACAAAGACATCAAGGTATCGAATGGAATTAAAGTGAGTTAAATTTAGCTATTTTAAGGCCTAAAAAGCATATTTTCATATTTAAGCATAAATCAAGGGAGAATTGCAAAACCATGCTATTTCATTGAATAAATGTGGAAAAAGGTGATAAAATCTCCCAAATTAAGCATAGGATGAACCACGAAATCGGGGTTTATCAATCCTCTTTCAGCCTCTTCTTTCATGGGGGACTCACTACTTAAGTACAGGTGCTGATTTCTAGCAACTGTATCAATGAGCTCTTGAGCCTCTTCAATTGTCTTTCTCATATGTATAAATCCACCAGTTGAGTGGTCTAGAGATATCTGTGCCTTTTCTGTAAGCCCATAGTAGAAAATGTCTAACTATACCCATTCTGAAAACATTTCAGAGGAGCATTTCCTTAGCATCCCTCTGTACCTCTCCCAAGCATTATAAAGAGATTCATTATCTTCTTGTTTAAAGCCTTGGATATCCAACCTTAGCTGTGTCATCCTTTTTGGAGGAAAATACTGATTTAGAAATTTGTCTAATAACTGTTTCAATGTTCTTATGCTTGCTGTGGGTTGGTTATTTAACCACCTCTTAGCCTGATCTTTTAGAGCAAATGGAAACAGTAATAATCTGTAGACATCTTGATCTACTTCCTTATCACGTACTGTGTCAGCAATTTGTAAGAACTGTGCCAGAAACTCAGTAGGTTCCTCCTGTGGAAGACCGAAATACTGGCAATTTTGCTGCACTATGATAATGAGCTGAGGATTTAGATCAAAGCTGCTAGCTCTGATGGGAGGTATATAGATACTACTCCCATAGGAAGCATTAGTGGGGTTAGCATATGACCCCAGAGTCCTTCTGGACTATTCATTTCCACTTAGGTTCATGATGGAGAAAGGGAGATGATGTGAATTACAAATAAAATATATTTTTGTTTTTATTTTATTTAATTAAGGATAAACCGAAAACCAAATTTTAAAAATTTTGACTAAGTCAACCTAACGAATTCGAAAATAATGAGCAAATAAAGGAAAAGATATTTTATTGAATTTTTGAATTTAATGAGAAAAGAGAAAAAATAATAAAATGACACCAAACTTAGAATTTTTAGATCAAAACAAAGAAAGCAGACAAGAAAACTTTGAATGTCAAGATGAACACCAAGAACACTTTGAAGATCAAGATGAACACCAAGAACAAATTTTGGAAATTTTTAAGAAAATAAAAACACAAAGGATACTAAACTTAAAAATTTTTATACTTTGGACACTAATAATTTGAAAATGCACAAGAAAAACAAGAAAAGACACAAAACAAGAAAAACTAAAGATCAAATAAGGAAAATAAACAAGAACAATTTGAAGATTAAGAAAGAACTAAGAACATATACTTCGAAAAATTGAAAGAAAAATAAAATCATGAAATTGACACCAAACTTAAAACATGAAACTAAACTCAAACAGAAGACTAAATTATGAGGTTATTGGTTTTAAAAATTTTCGAAAATAATTTAGAAAAAGAAAATAAGGATTTTAAAATTTTAACCAAAAACAATAATAGAAGACTCAATTTTAGTGTCTCTAAACAAAAAAAAAAGATAAAATTTTCCTAATCTTAGCAACAAAATAAACCGTCAGTTGTCCAAACTCGAACAATCCCCCGCAACAGCGCCAAAAACTTGGTGCACAAAATTGTGATCACACTTTTCACAACTCCGCACAACTAACCAGCAAGTGCACTGGGTCGTCCAAATAATACCTTACGTGAGTAAGGGTCGATCCCACAGAGATTGTCGACTTGAAGCAAGCTATGGTTATCTTGTAAATCTTAGTCAGGAGATTAATAATAAAATGATTTTTGTTTATGAAAAGTAAATAACATAAAATAGATGGTACTTGTGATTCAGTAATGAGGAACAAGTTGAGGTTCCGGAGATGCTCTGTCGTCTGAATCTCTGCTTTTCTACTGTTTTCTTCTCCAAGCACGCATGGCTTCCTTCAATGGTAAGTTGTATGATCCTCTCGGATAAAAAATACCAAGTACGATCTCTGTACGGCTAATCAACTGTCGGATTTCTCGTCTCGGATGAAAAATACCAAGTACAGCTACCGTACGGCTAATCATCTGTCGGTTCCTGCTAGCGTCAGAATAGGACCCTTGTCCTTTTGCACACTGTCACTATGCCCAACATTTGCAGGTTTGAAGCTCGTCACAGTCATCCCTTCCCGGATCCTACTTGGAATACCACAAACAAGGTTTAGACTTTTCGGATCCCAGGAATGCTGCCAATAATTCTAGCCTATACCACGAAGGTTCTAACCCCCAAACTCGGTCCGTAGATTAGAAACCGAAGAGATACACACTCAAGATGTCGCCCAATGACTACGTTGAGCTCAGATAGAACGGGAGTGGTTGTCAGGCACGCGTTCGTAGGTTGAGGATAATGATGAGTGTCACGGATCATCATATTCTCTATATTGAAGTACGAATGAGTATCTTAGAATAGAATCAAGCTTGATTGAATAGAAAACAGTAGTAATTGCATTAATCCATTGAAACACAGTAGAGCTCCTCACCCCACCTATGGGATTTAGAGGCTCATGCTGTAGAAGATACAATATGAAGTGTAAAAAAATGTCATAAGTTCCAAAATGAATCTCTAAAAGTAGTTTTTATACTAAACTAGTAACTTAGGTTTACAAAAAATGAGTAACTAAGTGCAGATAGTGCAGAAATCTACTTCCGGGACCCACTTGGTGCGTGTTTGGGCTGAGCTTTCAAGCTTTCACGTGCATATGCCCAAGGTTAGAGTTAAACGCCACCCTGGGTGCCAAAATGTAATGCCAAGAATTATGCCAGTTCTGGCGTTTTACGCCAGAAAGTTTTAGGCTGCCTTTGAACACCAGTTTGGGCCATCAAATCTCGAGCAAAGTATGGACTATTATATATTGCTGGAAATCCCAAGATGTCTACTTTCCAACGCAATTGAGAGCGCAACAATTGGGCTTCTGTAACTCCAGAAAATCCACTTCGAGTGTAGGAGGGTCAGAATCCAACAGCATCTGCCGTCCTTTTTCAGCCTCTGAATTAGATTTTTGCTCAGGTCCCTCAATTTCAGCCAGAAAATACCTGAAATCACAGAAAAACACACAAACTCATAGTAAAGTCCAGAAATGTGATTTTTGAATAAAAACTAATAAAAATATAATAAAAAGTAATTAAATCATACTAAAAACTATGTAAAAACAATGCCAAAAAGGGTATAAATTATCCGCTCATCAGTACGCCTAGAAGCGAGTTTGCACAATGACGTGAGCGCGTGCCTGATGCTCACGCGTGGCAAGAAAAATCATCAAGTGATGCGTACGCGTGACTAACGCGTACGCATGACATGCGCAATCTGCAGAAATTTCGGAAAGCGCTGGGGGCGATTTCGGGCCGAGTTTTGACCCAGTTTTCGGCCCAGAAATACATACTAGAGCCAGGGAACAGTAGAGACTCAGGACACATTCTCATTACGCATAGTCTTAGTTTAGTTTTGGGAAATCTTAGAGAGAATTCTACTCCTTCCTCTAGGGTTCTTCACATTCACAATTTGAGAGTTTCATGCTTTTGTCTTTGGATACTGAGAAGAATCATTACCTCCGTTAAAGTGTCATTATTCTAGTTTGTTTTCTTATTCCTTTACTTTTTACTGCCCTTAACCCTGTTTGGATAAGTATATTGCATTTTGGGATTTATTAATGCAAAGCACTATTTTTACTTTTAATTAATTTGTAGTTATTGTCTATCATGTCTTTCTTTAATTCCCTTTTTAATCCTGTGAAAGTTATATTTATGTTAATGGAGTAGTTTCCTAACTTGATTGGGAGTTGATTAAAAGGAGAACCTTGAGTTGGAATACTCAAGTATTAATCCTAATTGGAAGTTGATGACTGACAACTCTAGTCCCTAACTCTAATCCTTCCTTAGGAAAGGATTAGGACCTGTGATATAGTTGGTTAGTTAGTTACTTGACTTTCCCTTATTAATTAAGGGATGACCAAGTAGAACAATAACCTTTTATTATTACACTTGGGAAAATCCAACAAGGATAGAAATTCCAATTAATCTTCTCCCGATCAAGACTTTTAATTGAATTATATAAATTCTCTCGTTAATTTCCGTTGCTTAATTTTACAATTATTTATTTTTCTGTTTCTCAAACACAGAATTACTGGGAAAACCTCTAACTAATAAGCTGCACTCTTTTGTCAACTCGTTGGGAGACGACCTAGATTCATACTCTCAGTATCTTATTTTTAAATCTGTGATAACTCTTCTAAATTGACAAGCGGATTTTTGCTGGTTAAGAACTGTACTTGCAACGTATTTCTATTATTAATTTCTTAATCGGCCAATTTCTACCGCGTCAAATTTTAGCGTCGTTGTCGGAGAGTTGCAATAGTGTGCTAATTTATTGGTTGGAATTTATTTATTTGTATTTTATTTTATTTTGTTTTATTATCATGAGCTGTATATTTCTTTCATTGAATGACGCGTTCACTGCCTGATCCGAGCTTAGCTGCATTTGATCCTGAAATTGAAAGAACTCTTTTACGTATTAGGCGAGCTCGGCGTCGGTTAGCCTCTAAGGGTGGTGAAGTGGTTGTTGCCAATTCACTAGTCTTATCTGAGAGCGAATCTAAACCACTATTTGAGGAAGAAACGAGCTCCTCTACTACTGATTTTGTTGATTTACGTGCAGGTAACATGGTAGCACCCAGGAGGATTGCTCTCCAGGAGGCAGGAGCCCCAGACTTTACTCTGCAACCGTATCAAGTGCGTCACCCAAATCTGGCTGCAGATTTTGAACTGAAGACTGCACTAATCAACTTGATACCTAAGTTTCATGGCTTACCGGCTCAGGAGCCTATCAAGCACCCAGGGATTTTCAAACAGCCTGTTCTACTGTTTGGCGTCATGGTGAAGATGAAACTTCTATTCTGCTAATTGCCTTCCCATTTTCTCTTGAGGGAAAGGCGAGAGAGTGGTATTACTCCCAACCTGAAGCAACTGTTACTAACTGGGACACACTCAGGAGAGAATTCTTGAAAAAATACTTTCCGACTGAAGTTACAGACAGACTAAGGAAGGAGATTTCCTGTATCATCCAAGGTGAATCAGAAACCTTATGAGTACTGGGAGCGCTTCAAGAGTCTGCTGGATGCGTGCCCCCACCACATGATAGAAAAGTTAGTGTTGATCAGCTACGTCACACAAGGTATAAAGCCTCAGGATAAGACTACATTGGATGGTGCTAGTAATGGTTCTCTGAAAAAGTACAAGACTGCAGATGAAGTGTGGTAACTGATCAGTGACCTAGCTGAGTCCACCCAGAATCATAGGCACAGGAACAGCCACCCCAAGGCTGTTGCAGAGGTTTTCTCTAGCATTGAGACTACTGCTCTTACACAGAGTCTGTGTGAGATGACCAACCTAATGAAGCAGATAAATCTAAATCAACAACAATCTCAACCTCCCTCACCACAACATAGTCAACAACTGGTTCCTCAGAGACTGTGCGGGATATATGCATGCTATAGTCATTACACTGATGAGTGTCCGCAGCTCCAACAAGAGGACAACACCTTGGCAGCTACTCACAATTTCTATGACCGCCCAAATCAAGGCTCATATCAACAAGGCAGCAACTACAACCAAGGTGGGAACTATAACCAAGGTTGGCAAGACAACTCCAACCAGGGTTGGAGAGATAATTCCAACCATGGCTGGAGGGACAACTATAACAGAGGATGCAGAGACAACTAGGAAAATCAGAGGTGGAATAACAATAACAATCAGCAGAACCAGAATCAGCAAAACCATTCCTATCAACAGCAGAATCAGAATCAGCTTTACAGAGCACCTCACCTAAGGCAGTCCCAAGGACCGCAGCACAACCAACAACAGGTCCCTCAGATCACTTACCATCCTTCCTCATCTAATGACGAGATACTTCGTTCTCTTGCACAAGGACAACAAGACATTCAAACTATGCTGAACTCTACTTTAAATAGTCTGAATGCCACTTTACAAGCTCTCGTCTCTCGGATAGATTCATTACCTACTCCCACAAACCAGCCTTCAAGCTCCAGTAGAATTCCTTCTCAACCCTTACCCAACCCCAAGGGTGGCATCAATGCCATCACTTTGAGGTCTGGGACCACACTGCAAGAGAGGAATCAGGAGGAGCTAAGCCCACAAGAGCACACCCCAGATGAGGACATGGTAGAAGTGGAGGATGTTGAAGAGGAAGATGAAGTACAAGACATGGTTGAAGAAGACGCAGCTCCACCAAGGAATGGAGAACCAAAGAAAGCTGAAGCTGTAAAGGACGCCGTTCCTATCCCATTTTCACACCTTGCAAGGAAGTCCAGAAAGCAAATGGAACTTGATCCCAAAATGGTAGAAATCTTCAAAAAGGTTGAGGTAACTGTTCCCCTTTTTGATGTTATTCAGCAAGTACCTAAATATGTAAAGTTTCTAAAGGATTTGTGCATACATAAAGATAAGATTAATGAATTAGAAACTATTCCTTTAGGTAGTTCTATATCTGCTTTAATGGGGGATATACCTGAAAAATGTAGTGACCCAGGCCCATGCATGGTTAACTGTACCATTGGGGGTGTAATATTTTTTGACTGCATGTGTGATTTGGGAGTGTGCGTGAGTATTATGCCTTTGTCTATATATGATGCTTTGAGGCTCCCTCCCTTAAAAATGTCGGCAGCTCGTTTTGTGTTAGCAAATAAAAGCATTATTACAGTGGTTGGAATTGCTGAAGACGTGCTGGTAAGCATCAAGGGGCACACATTTCCCATTGATTTCTATATCTTGGAGATGCCCCAAAATGACTCAGGAAGACCGTCATCCATCCTGCTTGGAAGACCATTCCTGAAGACCTCAAAATTCAAGTTGGATGCATTCTCAGGAACTTATTCCTTTGAGATAGACGGCCGAGCAGTGAGCTTCAACCTGAATGAAGCCATGAAGCACCCTTCGGAAGACCATTCCATCTTCCAGTGTGACATCATTGATGAGACTGTAGCTGCAGTTCACCAAGAAGCACTGGAAGAGATGCACATGGAGCATGGTCTAAGTGTGGAGAAACCCTCTGAAAACAATGAGGACAGCTTGCCATTATCACCAACCCCCGAAGATCCAGTGCCCAGTCAGGAGCAGAAGTTGGAGTTAAAGCCCCTTCCACCCCACCTCAAGTACGCTTACCTTGAGGACAATCAGAAGCTCCCAGTCATCATTGTAAGGAACTCACTTCCCAACAAGAGGAGCAGCTACTTAATGTGCTGAGAAGACACAAGAAGGAAATTGGGTGGAGCTTGGCAGACATAGTAGGCATCAACCCTCAAGTTTGTGAGCATAGAATATTTCTAGGAGAGGGAACAAGGCCTGTCCATCAATCCCAAAGAAGACTGAATCCCACCATCTTGGAGGTTGTCAAGAAGGAAGTGACCAGATTACTTGAGGCAGATATCATCTACCCCATCTCAGACAGTGAGTGGGTCAGTCCAGTGCAAGTGGTGCCCAAGAAGTCTAGAGTCACTACAGTGAAGGATGAGCATGGAGTGCTCATAGCAACTAGAGTGCAGAATTCCTGGAGGGTTTGCATTGATTACAGGCGCCTCAACCAGGCCACTCGTAAGGATCACTACCCCCTGTCATTCATTGATCAAATGCTGGATCGCCTGTCAGGTAAATCACATTATTGCTTTTTAGATGGTTACACAGGCTATTTCCAGATTCATATAGCTCCTGAAGATCAAGAAAAGACTACTTTTACATGTCCCTTTGGAACTTATGCTTACAAGAGAATGCCTTTTGACTTGTGCAATGCACCCGCCACCTTCCAAAGGTGCATGATGAGTCTCTTCTCTGATCTTCTTGAGAGCTGTATGGAGGTTTTTATGGATAATTTTAGCGTATACGGTGATTCCTTTAGCTTTTGCTTGGACAGTTTATCTAGAGTATTAGACAGGTGTGTTAGTTCAAACCTTGTTTTGAATTTTGAAAAGTGTCATTTAATGGTCAAACAAGGTATTGTTCTAGGACACATTGTTTTTAATACTGGTATCTCTGTAGATCCAGCAAAGGTAAATGTCATTTCTAGTCTACCTTACCCCTCCTCCATGAGGGAAGTTTGTTCGTTCCATGGCCATGCAGGTTTCTACCAGAGATTCATCAAGGACTTCAGTATGGTAGCATTGCCCTTATCCAGACTGCTGCAGAAAGATGTTGAGTTCGAGTTCAGTGAGGATTGCATGCAAGCATTTGATAAGTTGAAAATCGCCTTGACTCAAGCTCCGATTGTGAGAGGACCAGACTAGAGCCAGCCCTTTGAGATTATGTGTGATGCCTCCAACCATGCTGTAGGAGCGGCGCTGGCCCAGCACGCAGGTAAGGATCCTTTTGTAATTGCATATGCTTCAAAGACATTAGACGCTGCTCAGTCTAATTACACTACCATTGAGAAAGAGCTCCTGGCTATTGTTTTTGCTCTGGATAAATTCCGAGCCTACTTACTTGGTACTAAGGTGGTAGTGTATTCAAACCACGCAGCTCTAAAGTATTTATTAGCTAAAAAAGAGTCCAAACCAAGGCTAATACATTGGATACTGCTGCTGCAAGAATTTGATTTAGAAATTAAGGATAGGAGTGGTTCTCAGAATTTAGTGGCGGACCACTTGAGTCACCTTGAGCACATTAAGAATGACTCCACTCCTATCAATGATGCTTTTCCTTTTGATAGCTTGCATGCAGTTTCTAAAGTAGTTCCTTGGTACGCACCTGTAGCTAATTATCTAGTTAGTCATACCTTCCCTCCCAATTTTACTAAGCATCAAAGGGACAAGCTGAAAAGCGAGTCCAAATATTATATATGGGATGATCCCTATTTGTGGAGGTATGGTGCTGACCAGATAATTAGAAGGTGTGTGCCTCAATCAGAATTCTAGTCCATTTTAGAGGCCTGCCACTCATCTGAGAGTGGTGGCCATTTTGGTCCTCAAAGGACAGCTAGAAAAATTTTAGACTGTGTATTCTAGTGTCCTACTGATAAACCACTATTTTATGGTTTATCTTGTGCTCATTGAGTGGATTTCATCAACTCTTTACCCACTTATTCATAATATTTGCATGGTTTTACATTTGCCTTCCTAATTATGTGCTTTGATTGAAAACATGCTTCTTTGATCTTATATTTGCTTATTATTAATCATCTCTTATTACTATTAGATGCCTTGATATGTGTGTTAAGTGTTTTCAGATATTATAAGGCAGGAATGGCTTGGAGGATGGAAGAAAGCATGCAAAAGTGGAAGGAATGCAAGAAGTTGGAGAAATTGCTAAGCTGTCCAGCCTGACCTCTCTGCACTCAAACGGCAATAACTTTAGCTACAGAGGTCCAAACGACGCGGTTCTAGTTGCGTTGGAAAGCTAACATCCGGGGCTTCGATTTGATATATAATATGTTATAGTTCCTCTGACGCTAGGCGACGCGACCGCGTGATCCATGCGGCCGCGTCGCAGTGACAGAAATCCAGCGTGGCAAAATTCAAAACCAGCGAATTCTGGACTGTTTTTGACCCAATTTGTGGCCCAGAAAACACAGATTAGAGGCTATAAAGTGGGGGAATATATCCATTCATAAAAAAACTTCAATAATTCACAATTTTAGGAGTAGATGTAGTTTTTAGAGAGAGAGGTTCTCTCCTCTCTCTTAGGATTAGGATTTAGGATTTCTCTTAGTTTTAGGAGTGACTCTCAATCCCAGGTTCTTTATTTTTATTTATTTTTTCCAATTTAATTTATGAACTCTTTATGTTTAGATTGATCTTCTATTATTAATGCAATTCGAGGTAATTTCAGATTTAATTTTGCTTTGCTTTATTTATAAGTGCTCTCAATTTAACTTACATATTTTCTTCCTTTTGGCTTTGGTTAAATAATTGGTAACTCTTGAGTTATCAAACTCATTGTTGATTGAAAATTGGAATTCTTCAAGAATTAATTCATCCACTTAACTTACCTTCATAGTTAGAGGTTAATAAAGCGGGAGAAAAATCCAATTCTCATTACAATTGATAAGGATAAATGGGATAGGACCTCCAGTCTTCATACCTTGCCAAAAGCTTATTTTATAGTTATTTATTTATTTTATTTGCCATTTAAATATATCTGTGACCATTGCCCAAACTCAACATTCCCCAAAAACACACTTTTTCATAATCAATAATAAGAACACCTCCCTGCAATTCCTTGAGAAGACGATCCGATGTTTGAATACTCGGTTATCAATTTTTAAAGGGGTTTGTTACTTGTGACAACCAAAATGTTTGTATGAAAGGACTTTTGAAGGTTTAGAAACTATACTTGCAACGAGGATTTATCCGCAAATTTCTAGACCACGCAAAAGTTCTCTCATCAAAATGGCACCGTTGCCGGGGAATTGCAAACGTGTGCCTTATTATTGGTTATTGTAAATATTTTTTTTTATTTTTGCTTGTTTATTTATTTTTATTTTTGTTTTTATTTTTGCTTTTCCATAAATTAAGAGGTTATTTGTTTTTGTTTAGTTATTAAAAAAAAAAATTTTTCAAAAATTTGTTCTTAGTGTTCATCTTGATTTTCAAGTTGTTCTTCACGTTCATCTTGACCTTCAAACTGTTCTTAGTTGTTTTCTTCATTTTGATCTAAAAATTTGAAATTTGGTGTCATTTTATTGTTTTTCTCTTTCCTCATTAAATTCAAAAATATTTTTAATTAATTTTTTCGAAAAAAAAATATTTCAGATTTTTTATTTTTAAAATTTTTATCTTATCTTATCTTATTTCAAAAATCAAATTTCAAAATTCAAATTTAAAAATTTTCAAAATTTAAATTTAAAAATTTTCAAATTTCAAATTTCAAAAATTCAAATTTTAAAAATTTAAAATTCAAAATTTCAAATTTCAAATTTCAAAATTTAATTTTCAAATTCAAAATTTAAATAACCTTTTAATTTAAATTTATTTTTATTTTCATTTTTAATTTTTATTTTGCTACTATGAACTCTCACCCCTTTGGCTATGAGTCTGGTTACAATTATGTTGCAGGAAGAAGAAATTACAATGAGAACAGGCATCAAGGTTGGAACAATCAAAGATGGGAGGAGCCACAAGGATTTGATCAACCCTCATGGCAACAACCACCTCCAATGGACTATCAACAACCACCACCATATGCCTATGAACCCTTTCCTCAACATAACTTTAGACCACCAAACTCACAAGCCTCTTTCCACCATTCACCTCCATATGACCCTAACCCATATCCACCATACCAACCACCTTATGAACTAAATGAACCATACATAGATCCACCCCAAACCTCCATGGAGAGAGCACTTACCGATCTAAACTCTACTATACAAGCTCTCGCCGCCCAAATCATACCACCAAATACCTTTAACAATCAACCCTCAAGCTCTAGTGCACTTCCTTTTCAATCACAGAATGATCTCCCCATCCCACCACCACCTCAATATCTACCATCTCCATATCCATCAATCCAAGAGCACTATGATCCTACCTATCATAACCGAGTGCATCAAGAGACAAAGGATTGTTTCAAGGAAACAGTGGATCGATTTCAGGCAACCACTCAACAACTGGAGCAAGCATTAATTCAATGGGCTTCTAGGCGCTCAAATATACAAGGATCAGCCACAGCTCCATGTGGACAGTCTAGTGAAGAGCGTAGCATGAAGGAGATACAAGAAACCCCAGTGGACAAGACAGAGAATGAATTCGTACTAGAACAAGTAAAAGACGCTGTCATTATTCAAGAAGAAGAAGAAGTGGTTGAAGACTTAGGAGATGCAGAACCTCCATGGGAAAGTCCAGTCATAGAACCCCCTTCCAAGACGTTTGAAATTGATGCTAAGGAGGGTGTACAACCTCCAAGGCATATCACAGTTGAAGACTTGGAAGAGGTTGATCAAGTGATGGAGATTCAAGAAGAAGAAGCACAATCTCCCATGCCCTTGGAAAGCAATAAAGAAAAGATTGAACTGGAAGAGAGCTGCCAAGAGGAAGAGGTTGAAATTGAAGAAGCTTGCAAAGAGGTGGTAATTATCAGAGAAGAGCACAAGGGAGTGGAACTTGCAATTTCATTAAAAATACCTCCCCCTAAGTTGCCATCATCCTTCACAACATTCAAGTGGGTAAAATTCATATCCCATAGCTTTCTAATCCCACTTGAATATGGGCTACTGGAGACGGATGGTCAACTTAGAGCTCTTTGTGGTATTAAGATTAAGAGGAAGATGGCCAATGGTAAGAATTTTCCTGCAAGGTTCATTATGGTTGGAAGCTTTAAGTTTAAACGTAAAGGTTGGTGTAGAGCTCAATTGAATGGGTTTAGGAAGCTGTTTGGTAGCTGCAGTGAGAATTCAAATTACTTATCACCCGGCTAGAAAAATATAGATCCCGACAAAAATGGGTGTAAAAGCAAGGTTTGGAATCCTGGAATCTGTTCTAACATCCAACACCCCGGGAGCCTAAGAATCTTTTTGAAGCTGCTCAAGGGTTTTACTTGCCTAGTTTGGGACCCCGGAGGTTACTGGAATCACAAACACTGGTGAAGATTCCTGGATGAGTTCAAGCATAAGCCACCATAACAGGAAGCTCATCAAATGTCCAACTTAAGGACTTTAACTAAAAGTGCTAGGTAGGAGACAACTCACCATGGTATGATCGTTCATTTTTCATTTTTATTTAGTTTTATTTATTTTCGAGTTTTATTTTATTTTATTGAACCTGGAGTTTTGCATCACATTCATATTAACACTGCATTCTTCATTTTTCAGAATAAAAAAAAAGCGAGCACGCGACGTGACCGCATCAGTGACGCGTCCGCGTCGCAAGGGGAGTGAAGAAAAAAAATAAATGAACAGAGAGTTTCGCAGGAGCAGCGCTGGAGGTGTGCCAGTAGCACAAATCGACCCACGCGACCGCGTCACCGACGCGTCCGCGTCACATGGGAACTTTGGCCTCCCACGCGACCGCGTCCCCCACGCGGCCGCGTGCCCTGAAAATCGACGCCAACCAGGTGCATGGCCGAAAGTTGAGCTGGAGTTGGGCTGGACCCGTGCTAGTAGCACAAGCCCTGCCACGCAAACGCATCACCCACGCGTCCGCATCATATTGGAAATAAGGCCACCCGCACGATCGCGTCGACCACGCGACCGCGTCACTCTGGATTTTGGCAATACTGAGTTTTGAACAGAGAGTTGTGCGACCGCGAGGCTGCACTCGCGCCACTAACACAAATCGAGTCACGCGATCGCGTGCCCCACACGTCCGCATCACCCAACCTTATCGCGCACCACGCGACCGCGTCACCCATGCGATTGCGTGCCCCACGCGTCCGCGTCACCCAACCTTATCGCGCACCACGCGACCGCGTCACCCACGCGACCGCGTCGCCAGCGTCGCACAACCTATCCAGATTAGTACCAATTTTCTTATCTTCTCTTTTCTAATCTTAATTTCTTCCTTCTCTCTCATTTCTCACTTTCTTTTTCTTCTTCTCATCCCTTTTCACTCTCATTCCATTTTTTTTAATTTATTTGCATACTTTCATTCATTGCATATTTTTTATTTTTTCTAAATTTATTACTTTACCATTGGTGTTCAAATGCTCTTATTCAACTATTATATCTTTTCTGGTATTATCTTGGTGCTTATGACTTGTTTTATTTTGATTGGGTACTATTATTTAAATCAATGCTAATCTTTTAAGATACTTGTACTTCTCTTGCATTGATATGAACTTATCTTATCTTGCATTACCCACACTCTCCCCTCCTTTGTTGCAAATTCTGCACCACTGGTATGCCATGGTTTCTATTGTTTTCTCACGCACATGTTGAAGCTTCCATGTAAATGAGACCCTTATCATATGGCATTAACCCATACTTCTTTTATTTTCTTATCTCTATTTCTGGGTTACTCTTCTTCCCTTTTTCTTTCAGGATGGCCACCCGGAAGGGAACCGGAAGACGTTTACATGGGAAGACAAACAAGTCCATCAGCACAATCCTTGAAGAAAAGCATCAGTTGGAACAGCCCGTCCACCTGCACATCTTAGCATGCACTGAGGACGGTGCAATCTTTAAGTGTGGGGAGGTCGATACCGATCTCCGTGGGTTAGTACTTTCTTTTCAACACCAATAATCTTATTTTCTTTATTTGTTCATTGTTGCATCTGCATATTTGATTGCATATTTATTTGATTCTGTGCATTTAGTTACTACTTGGTTAAAATAATAAATCTCTTTTTAAGATCCTATTTTTGAAAAAAAAATTTTCACTAATTTAAATAAAAAAAATTTTAAAAATTTTTATGTGTTAAATTTGTTTGAAGTTATATTTGGAACATGGTTTTTGAGCTAAAGAACACATAACCTGTGAGATTTGAGCTTATTTATATGGTTACATTATTTAACCATAAATATTTTATTCCTGTGTGTTCCCTTCTCTATGATTGTAATCTTTACTTTGTTCCATTCTATATGTCAAATATTTAGTGTATTTACATGCTTGCATATGATTGAGGCCATTGTTTGATTTTAGCTCACTTATCCCAAAATTAGCCTACCTTTTACATCACCCTTGTTAGCCCCCTTGAGCTTTTAAATCCCTTCTGTTTTATAACCACATTACTAGCCTTAAACAGAAAAACAAAATAAGAATCCCAAGTTGAATCCTTGGTTAGCTTAAGATAGATATTGTGTAAAAATTTAAGTGTGGAAAATTTTATGGGAACATGGGATGATATGAAAAAGTAGGGAATTAAATTGAATAAGTTATTTGAAAATTTGGGAAGCATACTCATGTGAAATCAAAATAATTAAATTACCATGTGCATTGAAGAAAAATATATTAAGTAATTAAATAAGGGGATACACAAAAAAAAAAGAAGAAGAAGAAGAAGAAGAAGAAAAGAAAAATGAAAAAAATATATTACCCCAAATGCAAAATAAAAAGAATCAATGCACATGGGACAAAAATTCAAAAATAAGTTTGATACATGAGTATGTAATACAAGTGGGAAAAATTTGGGATAGTTAGGTAAAGTATTTTAAAATTGTATAAAGTATGTATATGTTAGGTGAGATCTTAGACTAGTCAAGGATTCAATTTGTTAGCTCACTTAGCCTTATATATATATATATATATATATATATATATATATATATATATCCTTACCCTTACCTTAGCCCCATTACAACCTTGAAAAGACCTCATGATGTTTGCATTGGTATAATAAATTTTGTTGATTGGTTAGATGAAGAACAAAGTTTTAGAAAGCATGATTAGAGAAGACTAGAGTGAATTACCCTATACACTTGAGAAACTAGAGTGATATACACTTCCAGTGAGGGTTCAACGCTTAAATTCTATGTTCCCTGCTTTCATGAGCTGTCTTCTTACAAGTTCACTTGCTTTTTATTGTATGATTTGAATTAGTGGAAATTGGTTTGTATTTGCCTTGGAGAACTTATTTACTCTTAACCAAGTAAGTCAAAGCATTCAGCATGTAGTTGCATTCATAGGTTGCATTTCATACCATTCCTCTTCATCTTTATAGCTTCTCTTGAGCTTAGCATGAGGACATGCTAGTGTTTAAGTGTGGAGAGGTTGATAAACCACTATTTTATGGTTTATCTTGTGCTCAATTGAGTGGATTTCATCAACTTTTTACCCACTTATTCATAATATTTGCATGGTTTTACATTTGCCTTCCTAATTATGTGCTTTGATTGAAAACATGCTTCTTTGATCTTATATTTGCTTATTATTAATCATCTCTTATTACCATTAGATGCCTTGATATGTGTGTTAAGTGTTTTCAGATATTATAAGGTAGGAATGGCTTGGAGGATGGGAAGAAAGCATGCAAAAGTGGAAGGAATGCAAGAAGTTGGAGAAATTGCTAAGCTGTCCAGCCTGACCTCTTTGCACTCAAACGGCTATAACTTTAGCTACAGAGGTCCAAACGATGCGGTTCCAGTTGCGTTGGAAAGCTAACGTCCGGGGCTTCGATTTGATATATAATATATTATAGTTCCCCTGACGCTAGGCGACGCGATCGCGTGATCTATGCGTCCACGTCGCAGTGACAGAAATCCAGCGTGGCAAAATTCGAAACCAGCGAATTCTGGACTGTTTTTGACCCAGTTTGCGGCCCAGAAAACACAGATTAGAGGCTATAAAGTGGGGGAATACATTCATTCATAAAAAAGCTTCAATAATTCACAATTTTAGGAGTAGATGTAGTTTTTAGAGAGAAAGGTTCTCTCCTCTCTCTTAGGATTAGGATTTAGGATTTCTCTTAGTTTTAGGAGTGACTCTCAATCCCAGGTTCTTTATTTTTATTTATTTTTTCCAATTTAATTTATGAACTCTTTATGTTTAGATTGATCTTCTATTATTAATGCAGTTTGAGGTAATTTTAGATTTAATTTTGCTTTGCTTTATTTATAAGTGCTCTCAATTTAACTTACATATTTTCTTCCTTTTGGCTTTGGTTAAATAATTGGTAACTCTTGAGTTATCAAACTCATTGTTGATTGAGAATTGGAATTCTTCAAGAATTAATTCATCCACTTAACTTACCTTCATAGTTAGAGGTTAATAAAGCGGGAGAAAAATCCAATTCTCATTACAATTGATAAGGATAACTGGGATAGGACCTCCAGTCTTCATACCTTGCCAAAAGCTTATTTTATAGTTATTTATTTATTTTATTTGTCATTTAAATATATCTGTGCCCATTGCCCAAACTCAACATTCCCAAAAAACACACTTTTTCATAATCAATAATAAGAACACCTTCCTGCAATTCCTTGAGAAGACGACCCGATGTTTGAATACTCGGTTATCAATTTTTAAAGGGGTTTGTTACTTGTGACAACCAAAACGTTTGTATGAAAGGACTTTTGAAGGTTTAGAAACTATACTTGCAACGAGGATTTATCCGCAAATTTCTAGACCACACAAAAGTTCTCTCATCACCTACTCTTTTTAAAGATGCTACTTCCTTCTGTAAATCTTGTTCCCCATGCCAGAGGTTTGGTAATATATCCAAGAGGGATGAGATGCCCCAACAAATTATGTTGTTTTGTGAGATTTTTTATATTTGGGGCATTGACTTCATGGGTCCGTTTCCAAACTCGAGCGGTTTCGTATATATATTGTCAACTGTAGATTATGTTTCTAAATGGGTGGAAGCAATTCCTACCCGTACTGATGATGCTAACACTGTTGTCTCTTTTGTTAGAAACCATATTATCTGTCGCTTTGGATCACCACGAGCAATCGTGAGTGATCAAGGCACCCATTTCTGTAACAGGAGACTGACTGCTCTACTGAAGAAGCATGGCATTATTCACAAAGTAGCCGCAGCCTACCACCCGCAGACCAATGGCCAAGCGGAGGTGTCTAACAGAGAGATAAAGCGTATCTTGGAGAAGATAGTCAAGCCTCATATGAAGGACTGGAGCACCAGGCTACAAGATGCACTTTGGGCATATTGGACAGCATATAAGACACCTATAGGGATGAGCCCTTTCCGCCTAGTTTATGGAAAGGCACGCCACCTCTTAGTAGAGGTAGAACATAAAGTATTTTGGACGGTAAGAGAGATCAACATGGGATTTGAGAGAGCCGGCGCTGAACAAAAGATGCAACTAGTAGAGCTGGAGACCCTTCGGCTGAAAGCATATGATAACTCCAGGCTATACAAAGAGAAGATGAAGGCTGTGCATGACAAGCACATCAAAAGGCGAGAGTTCAGAGCTGGGGAGCTGGTTCTCCTTTACAACTCCAGACTAAGGCTCATGCCAGGCAAGCAAAGATCTAGATAGGAAGGTGATAAACCACTATTTCATGGTTTATTTTGTGCTCAATTGAGTAATTTTTATCAACTCTTTACCCACTTATTCATACTATTTGCATGGTTTTACATTTGCCTTCCTAATTATGTGCTTTGAATGAAAACATGCTTCTTTGGCCTTAAGTTCCCTATGTTTAATCCTCTCTTATTACCATTAGATGCCTTGATATGTGTGTTAAGTGATTTCAGAGATTACAGGGCAGGAATGGCTCAGAGGATGGAAAGAAAGCATGCAAAAGTGGAAGGAATACAAGAAGTTAGAGAAATTGCTAAGCTGTCCAGCCTGACCTCTTCGCACTCAAATGGCAATAACTTTAGCTACAGAGATCCAAACGATGCGGTTCTAGTTGCGTTGGAAAGCTAACGTCCAGGGCTTCGATTTGATATATAATATACCATAGTTGCTTTGATGCTAGATGACGCGAACGCGCGCTCCACGCGGACGCGTCGCAGTTCCGAAAATCAGCCTGGCAGATTTCTTCTCCAGCGATTTCTGGGCTGTTTTCAACCCAGTTTTCGGCCCAAAAAATACAGATTAGAGGCTATAAAGTGGGAGAATCCATTCATTCATAAATATAAGCTCATAATTCACAATTTTAAATTTTTAGATGTAGTTTTTAGAGAGAAAGGTTCTCTCCTCTCTCTTAGGATTTAGTTTTAGGATTTAGGATTATTTCTTCTTCATCACAGGTTCAATGTTCCTTTTATTTATTTTTCCAATTCAATTTATGAACTCTTCCATGTTACATTTGATATCTTTATTAGTACAACTTGAGGTATTTCAGAATTATGATTGCTTTCCTTTATTTATATAAATAATTTGGATTTTTCCCTTTTGGCTTTGGTTGAGTCATTGGAGACACTTGAGTTATCAAACTCATTGTTGACTGAAAATTGGAATTCTTCAAGAATTAAGTCGAGTTCCAATAACTCTAGCCTTTCCCAAGGAAAGACTAGGACCTGAGGAATCGAAATTAATTCATCCACTTAACTTACCTTCATAGTTAGAGGTTATCAAAGTGGGAGAAAAATCCAATTCTCATCACAATTGATAAGGATAACTAGGATAGGACTTCCAGTTCTAATATCTTGCCAAGAGTTTATTTTATTATTACTATTTTATTTTTCTTATCATTTAACATACTGGTTTCTTACTTTCAAAACCCCGAATTTACAAGACTCATAACCAATAATAAGAACACCTCCCCTGCAATTCCTTGAGAAGACGACCGGAGGTTTAAATACTCGGTTATCAATTTTAAAGGGGTTTGTTACTTGTGACGACCAAAACTTTTGTAAGAAAGGTTGATTTCTTGGTTTAGTAACTATACTTGTAACGAGAGTTTACTATAACCTCTAAACCATCAATCTTCAGTTCTTCAAAATGGCGCCGTTGCCGGGGAAATGCAAACGTGTGCCTTATTATTGGTTATTGTAAATATTTGCTTTTTGCTTGTTTATTTGTTTTTATTTTTGTTTTTATTTTTGCTTTTTCATAAATTAAGAGGTTATTGGTTTTTATTTAGTTATTAAAAATTTTTCAAAAATTTGTTCTTCGTGTTCATCTTGATCTTCAAGTTGTTCTTAGTTCTTTTCTTCATTTTGATCTAAAAATTTTAAGGTTAGTGTCATTTTATTATTTTTCTCTTTCCTCATTAAATTCAAAAATTCAAAATTTAAAACTCAAATTTCAAATTTTCAAATTTCAATTTTCAAAATTCAAATTTAAAAATTTAAAATTTCAAAATTTAAATTTTTTTCAAAAAATCATATCTTTTTCAAAATCTTATCTTATCTTATTTCAAAATTTCAAATTTCAGATTTCAAAATTTAATTTTCAAATTTCAAAATTTAATTTTCAAATTTCAAAATTTAATTTTCAAATTTAAATTTCAACAACCTTTTAATTTCAATTTGTTTTTATTTTCGTTTTTAAATTTTTATTTGCTATCATGAGTTCTCACCCCCATCGCTATGAGTCTGGTTACAATTATGTTGCAGGAAGAAGAAATTACAATGAGAACAGGCATCAAGGTTGGAACAATCAAAGATGGGAGGAGCCACAAGGATTTGATCAACCATCTTGGCGACAACCACCTCCAATGGACTATCAACAACCACCACCATATGCCTATAAACCCTCTCTTCAACATGACTTTGGACCACTATACTCCCAAGCCCCTTTTCACCATTCACCTCCATATGACCCTAACCCGTATCCACCATACCAACCACCTTATGAGCCAAATGAACCCTCCTATCAACCCCAAACCTCTATGGAGAAAGCACTTACCGATTTAAACTCCACTATACAAGCCCTCGTCGCCCAAATCAGACCACCAAATACCTTCAACAATCAACCCTCAAGCTCTAGTGCACTTCCTTTTCAACCACAGAATGATCTCGCCATCCCATCACCACCATCCATGGAAGAGCACCCACATCCATCAATCCAAGAGCAACATGATCCCAATGATGCTATTGACATAGAACAAGAGAGAAGGGATCATCTTCGCGAATCCACACTTCATAAGGAGCTAGAGGAGGCCCTAAAGGTGAAGGTAGTAAAGACCCTTGAAGTCGAAGGAGTAGTTGAAGAATTAGTGAAGGAGGACATCAAGGAGGAGTCTAATTTTGTCTTAGAGAAAGAGGAGGCCCAAAATGTGGAGATAGGAGAGGCCCTTGAAGATGAAAGAATAATTGAAAGGAGTTGTCATGGAAAGAAAATCATCAAGGATGAGTACGATTTTATATTAAAACTACTGTACAAAGCAGCAATTATTAAAAAGGAAAAAGTGGTTGCAGACTTAGGAGATGCTGAACCTCCATGGGAAAGTCAAGACATAGAGACTCCTTCCAAGACGGTTGCATTTGATGTTGAGGAGGGTGTACAACCTCCAAGGCATGTCATGGTTAAGGACTTGGAAGAGGTTGGTCAAGAGATGGAGATTAAAGAAAAAGAAGCACAGCCTCCCATGCCCTTGGTGAGCAATGAAGAAGAGATTAAATTGAAAGAAAACTACCAAGAGAAAGAGGTTGATATTGAAGAAACTTGCAAAGAGATGGAAGTTGTCAGAGAAGAGCACAAGGGAGTAAAGCTTGCAAATTCGTTCAAAATACCTCCCCCTAAGTTGCCATCATCCTTCACAACATTCAAGTGGGTAAAATTCATATCCCTTAGCTTTCTAATTCCACTTGAATATGGGCTACTGGAGACGGATCGCCAACTTAGAGCTCTTTGTGGCATTAAGAGTAAGAGGAAAATGGTCAGTGGTAAGAATTGTCCTGCAAAGTTCATTATGGTTGGAAGCTTTAAGTTTAAACGCAAAGGTTGGTGTAGAGCTCAATTGAATGGGTCTGGGAAGTTGTCTGGACGCTTCAGTGAGAATTCTAAGGCTGAACCACCCAGATGGAATCATGATGATCAACTTGAAGACGGGTGTAGAAACAAGATTTGGGATCCAGGAATATATGAGGATCAATTTTGGGAGCTCAAAGCTTGTGAAGAATTCCATCAAAGCTTGAGGAATTTACTTGGTATTGATAGAGCTTATTGGAAGTCCAAGCATTGGTGGAAGTTTCAAGACGAGTTCAAGCACAAGCCACCATAACAGGGAGCTCACCAAATGTCCAACTTAAGGACTTTAACTAAAAGTGCTAGGTGGGAGACAACCCACCATGGTATGATTGTTCCTTTTTCATTTTTATTTAGTTTTATTTGTTTTTGAGTTTTATTTTATTTTATTGTATTGAACCTGGAGTTTTGCATAATATTCATATTAGCACTGCATTCTGCATTTTGCAAAAAAAAAAATGAAGCACGCACGCGACGCGGTAGCGTCGCTGACGTGTCCGCGTCACAAGTGCATTAGGAGAAAAGAAAAGTGAACAGAGAGTCACGCGAGAGCGTGGCTGGAGGCGTGCCTTTGGGACAAATTGATCCACGCGACCGCGTCGCCAACGCGGCCGCGTCATTTGAAAAATAGCTTCCCCACGCGTCTGCGTCACCCACGCGACCGCATGGCCCTGTAAATCGACGTAAAAAGGGTGTATAGCCAAAAGTTGAGCTGGAATTGGGCTGGACTCGTGCTAGCAGCACAAGCCCTACCACGCGAACGCATGCCCTACGCGTCCGCATTGTTCTTTAAACAAGGCCATCCACGCGATCGCGTCCACCACGCGATCGCGTCACCCAGATTTTTAGCAATATGCATTTAAAACAGAGAGTTGTGCGAACATGAGGCTGCACTCGCGCCACTAGCACAAATCGAGTCACGCGATCGCGTGACCCACGCATCCGCGTCATCTGACCTTATCGCGCACCACGCGACCGCGTCACTCACGCGTCTGCGTCGCCTGCGCCGCACAACTTATCCAATTCAGCCAATTATCTTATCTTTTCTTCTCTAATCCTAATTTCTTCTTTCTCTCTCCTTTGTCACTTTCTTTTCTCTTCTCATTCCTTTTCACCTTCATTGTATTTTACTTAATTTATTTGCATATTTCATTCATTGCATCTTAATTTTGTGCATATTTTTCTTTTCTTTTCTAAATTCATTATTTTTCCTTTGGTGTTAATTTTCTTATTTAACTGTTGCATCTTCTCTTGAATTATTTTGGGTGCTTAGTGACTTGTGTTATTCTGGTTAGGTAATATTGTTTAAATCAATGCCAATCTTTTATACCTGTATTACTTTTGCATTGACATGAATTTATATTATCTTTCCTTACCCACTCTCTTCCCCATTGTTGCAAATTTTTTCACTCGTGATTTGCCATGTACTTCTACTATTTTCTCACTTGCATGTTGTAACTACCATATAATTAAGACTCTTATTATCTGGCATTAACACCCATATTTTATTTATTTTCTATCTTTGTTTTGGGTTACTTTTCTTCCTTTTTTCTTTCAGGATGGTCACCAGGAAGAGAACCGGAAGACGTTTACATGGGAGAGACAAACAAGTTTCTACGGACATTTTTTGATGAGAAAAGCGTCAGTTGAAGCAACCCGTCCACTTGCACATTGATGAGCGGATAATTTATACGCTTTTTGACATTGTTTTTAGTATGTTTTTAGTAGGATCTAGTTACTTTTAGGGATGTTTTTAATAGATTTTGTGTTAAATTCATATTTCTGGACTTTACTATGAGTTTGTGTGTTTTTCTGTGATTTCAGGTATTTTCTGGCTGAAATTGAGGGACTTGAGCAAAAATCAGATTCAGATGTTGAAGAAGGACTGCTGATGCTGTTGGATTCTGACCTCCCTGCACTCAAAGCGGATTTTCTGGAGCTACAGAACTCAAAATGGCGCGCTTCTAATTGCGTTGGAAAGTAGACATCCAGGGCTTTCCAGCAATATATAATAGTCCATACTTTGGCCAAGAATTGAAGACGTAAACTGGCGTTCAACGCCAGCCTTCTGCCCAAATCTGGCGTCCAGCGCCAGAAAAGGATCCAAAACCAGAGTTGAACGCCCAAACTGGCACAGAAACTGGCGTTCAACTCCACAAATGGCCTCTGCACGTGCAACACTCAGGCTCAGCCCAAACACATACCAAGTGGGCCCAGAAAGTAGATTTATGCATCAATTACTTACTCATGTAAACCCTAGTAGCTAGTTTATTATAAATAGGACCTTTTACTATTGTATTAGACGTCTTTTTGACCATCTGGGTAACTTTCCTTTCGTTTTCCTTTCAAAAATTTTTCAAAAATCTTTCAAAAAAATTTTTCTTTTGTTTTCGAAAAAAAAAATAATAATAATAATAAAAATAATGTTTTCAAAAATAAATTATTCTATGGCTTCAAAACATTCAAGAATGAATTCTAGAGTTTCATGGTAACATGTTGAATCCTATCTGGCTGAAAAGCCATACCCAAACTCCTTTGGGATTGGTCTTCAACTAATCACCTCAATGGATGTAAATCCATTCTAAAGCTTGACTGGCTATTAAGCCATGTCTAACCCTCAGATTGGAGCTTTAGACTAAAGAGTACAAGATTCCTGGAATTCATATGAAAAATTTTGAATCCTTATTTTTTTTCAAAATGATTTTCGAAAAAAATTAAAAGAAAATAAAAAAAAATTCATAAAATCATAAAAATAAAAAATATTTTGTGTTTCTTGTTTGAGTCTTGAGTCATGTGTCATGTTATAAGTTTGGTTTCAATTGCATGTGCATTTTGCATTTTTCGAAAAAATCATGCATTCATGGTGTTCTTCATGATCTTCAAGTTGTTCTTGGTAAGTCTTCTTGTTTGATCTTGATGATTTTTTTTGTTTTGTGTTTTTTTATGTTTATCATATGCATTCTTGAATTCTTAGTGCGTAAGCATTAAAGAATTCTAAGTTTGGTGCCTTGCATGTTTTCTTTGCATTAAAAATTTTTCAAAATTATGTTCTTGATGTTCATCATGTTCTTCATAGTGTTCTTGGTGTTCATCTTGACATTCATAGCATTCTTGCATGCATCACATGTTTTGATCCAAAAAATTTCATGCATTGCATATTTTTCATGTTTTCATAAAAATCCAATTCAAAAATAAAAAAAAAAAATATCTTTCCCTTTTTCTCTCTCATCAAATTCGAAAATTTGAGTTGACTTTTTCAAAAATTTTTAAAATCAAATTGTTTCTTATAAGTCAAATCAAATTTTCAATTTGAAAATCTTATCTTTTTCAAAATCTTTTTCAAAAATCAAATCTTTTTCAAAATATTCCTTCATTGGAATGAGAACTCCCTTGTATTCAAAACTCAAGGATCTCCCTCTGCAACCATGGAGAGGAAGCAGGAAAAGCTTCTCTCCAAGCAGAGTCAACCAAAGCCCCCACAGTCAAACTCTAAGTTTGGTGTTGGGAGGCCACAACCAAACTC
>NC_029785.2:58677361-58692741 GCF_000816755.2 Arachis ipaensis
TAGCCGTGCCGTGACAGGGCATTGGATCATTTTCCCGAGAGATGACCGAAAGTAGCCATTGACAGTGGTGATGTATCACATAAAGCCAGCCATGGAAAGGAGTGAGACTGATTGGATGAAGATAGCAGGAAAGCAGAGGTTCAGAGGAACGAAAAGCATCTCCATTCGCTTATCTGAAATTCCTACCAATGATTTACATAAGTATCTCTATCCCTATTTTATTATATAATATTCGAAAACACCATTATCACTTTATATCTGCCTGACTGAGATTTACAAGATGACCATAGCTTGCTTCATACCAACAATCTCCGTGGGATTCGACCCTTACTCACGTAAGGTATTACTTGGACGACCCAGTGCACTTGCTGGTTAGTTGTATCGAAGTTGTGACAATTATGAATTAAGATCAGAGCACCAAGCTCTGGAGCCATTACCAGGATTTGTTCGAGCCTGGAGATCACAATTTCGTGCACCACACATCTTAGCATGCACCGAGGACGGTGCAATCTTTAAGTGTGGAGAGGTCGATACCGATCTCCATTGGTTAGTTACTCTTCTATCTCAACACCAATGGTTTATTTTCCTTGTTAGTTGTTGCATTTGCATGTTTGATTGCACGATTATTTGATTTTGTGCATATTTTATCACTTGGTTGAAGTAATATTTTCTTTTTCAAGAAACCTTTTAGAGCATTTCACTAATTTGAATAAAATTTAATGTTAAACTTGTTTGAAGAAATATTATACTGGAACATGGTTTAGAGCTTGAACACACAAAACCTGTGAAATTTTTGAGCCTATTTGAATTGGTTGCATTTTACCAACCAATATTTTATTTTTGGTGTGTGTTTTTCTCTCTAAAATTATGATCTTTGTCTTGCTTAATTCTATATTTCCATTATTTGATGTATGCATACACTTACATGATTGAGGCCTTTATTTCACTGAGCTTACATACCCATATGGCCTTACCCTTTTATTATTCTTTGCAAACCAATGTTGAGCCTATTATACCCCTTTGTTCTTTACTTTAGCACATCATTAACTCTAAGCGGAAAACAATAATGTCCTTAATTTAAATCCTTGGTTAGCTTAGACTAGTGAGAGTGCTCATGAATTAAGTGTGGGAAAGTTAAATTTGGAAACATTTGGTTTGAGAATTGAGTATGTTAGAATTTTCTGAAAATGTAAAAAAAAATGTTTAGGACATGATTCATGCATCCAATAATTTAATCATATGCATTGAGAAAAATAAAAGAAAAAAATATATATATATATATAAAAGAGAAGTGAGAAAAAGAAAAGAAAAAAGAGCAATTAAGCAAAAAGGGGACAAAATGCCCCAAAGTAAGTGGTGAAAGCAATGCATATGTACTGTACTTGAAATTAGAATGCATGAATATGTGGAAAATATGGTTAATGGATAGTTAGATGTGGTATTATGGTTACATGGATTGTTTAAAGTTAGGTGGAAAGTTTAAGTTAATTAAGAATTCAGATTTTAGTCCACTTGGCCAAATACAATCCTAACTTGACCCTAACCCCATTACAACCCTTAAAAGACCTCTTGATATGTGTATCTGTGCATTAAATTTATGTTGATTGTTAGATGAAGAGCAAGCCTTAGAAAGCAAGGTTAGTAGAGAATTGAGAGAATCGAATCTAAAACACTTAAGTGATTAGAGTGTATACACTTCCAGTGAGGGTTCGATGCTCGATTATTTGTTCCCGACTTTCACAAGCTATTTTCTTTTACAGGTCTATTTATACTTCATTTTTATGAGTTGAATTAGTGAAATCCAGTTTATATTTGTTCTTAAAAGATTTCTTTACTTTTAACCAAGTAGGAAAAATCATTCTGCATGTAGTTACATATATAGGTTGCATTGCATACTCTCTATCATTCATCTTCACTTCTTTATAGCTTCTCTTAAGATTAGCATGAGGACATGCTATTGTTTAAGTGTGGGGAGGTTGATAAACCACTATTTCATGGTTTATCTTATGCTCAATTGAGTGGTTTTTATCAACTCTTTACCCACTTATTCATACTATTTGCATGGTTTTACATTTGCCTTCCTAATTATGTGCTTTGATTAAAAACATGCTTCTTTGGCTTTAAGTTCCCTATGTTTAATCTTCTCTTATTACCATTAGATGCCTTGATATGTGTGTTAAGTGATTTCAGAGATTACAGGATAGGAATGGCTCAGAGGATGGAAAGGAAGCATGCAAAAGTGGAAGGAATACAAGAATTTGGAGAAATTGCTAAGCTGTCCAGCCTGACCTCTTCGCACTCAAACGGCTATAACTTTAGCTACAGAGATCCAAACGATGCGGTTTTAGTTGCGTTGGAAAGTTAACGTCCGGGGCTTTGATTTGATATATAATATGTCATCGTTTTCCTGACGCTAGGTGACGTGAACGTGCGCTCCACGCGAACACATTGCAGTTCCAAAAATCAGCGTGGCAGATTTCTTCTCCAGCGATTTCTGGGCTGTTTTCGACCCAGTTTTCGGCCCGAAAAATACAGATTAGAGGCTATAAAGTGGGAGAATCCATTCATTCATAAATATAAGCTCATAATTCATAATTTTAGATTTTTAGATGTAGTTTTTAGAGAGAGAGGTTCTCTCCTCTCTCTTAGGATTTAGTTTTAGGATTTAGGATTATTTCTTCTTCATCACAGGTTCAATATTCCTTTTATTTATTTTCCCAATTCAATTTATGAACTCTTCCATGTTACATTTGATATCTTTATTAGTACAACTTGAGGTATTTCAGAATTATGATTGCTTTCCTTTATTTATATAAATAATTTGAATTTTTCCCTTTTGGCTTTGGTTGAGTCATTGGAGACACTTGAGTTATCAAACTCATTGTTGACTGAAAATTAGAATTCTTCAAGAATTAAGTCGAGTTCCAATAACTCTAGCCTTTCCCAAGGAAAGACAAGGACCTGAGGAACCGAAATTAATTCATCCACTTAACTTACCTTCATAGTTAGAGGTTAACAAAGTGGGAGAAAAATCCAATTCTCATCACAATTGATAAGGATAACTAGGATATGACTTCCAGTTCTAATACCTTGCCAAGAGTTTATTTTATTATTACTATTTTATTTTTCTTATCATTTAACATACTGGTTTCTTACTTTCAAAACCCCGAATTTACAAGACTCATAACCAAAAATAAGAACACCTCCCTGCAATTCCTTGAGAAGACGACCCGAGGTTTAAATACTCGGTTATCAATTTTAAAGGGGTTTGTTACTTGTGACAACCAAAACTTTTGTAAGAAAGGTTGATTTCTTGGTTTAGTAACTATACTTGCAACGAGAGTTTACTATAACCTCTAAACCATCAATCTTCAGTTCTTCAGAAGGTCCCTACACAGTAGAGAAGGCAGAGCCATACGGAGTCTTTCACCTGAGTCATCCTTCAATCTCCAAATTTATTAAGGTCAATGGACATCGCTTGAAGTCATGGTGAGAAGATGAAGAAAAACAAGGAGCTGGAGATCTTCCTATTGGAGGATCCATTAACAGCAGAAGACTGAGCTACTGGACTGTCCAACTTAAGGACGTTAAAGAAAAGTGCTAGGTGGGAGATAACCCACCATGGTACGATCTTTCAGTTTCCTTCTTAACATTATTTTATTTTATTTTATTTTGTTTTGTTTTTCTCAGTATCCATTCCTCATCTCTGCATAAATTAGCTGCATACTGCATTCTGCATAAAAAAAATGCACACGACGCACAAGTGTCACTGACGCGTACGCGTCATATGTGTGTGTGTGCAATATATGGATTGAACAGAAAGTTGCGCGGGAGTGGCGCAGGAAGGGTGCATTGCACACCAACTGACCCACGCGTACGTGTCCCTGACGCGTGCGCATCGATCAAAATTTTGGCACTCCACGCGTACACGGGGACGATAAAATCGGCGTAAATGAGGATTTTGGCAGAGAGTTGTGATGGTGTGGGGCTGGAACTGTGCTAGGCGCAAAAATCCTATCACGTGTACACGTCCCTGATGCGTACGCGTCATTTTGCCATCCAGCCAATCCACGCGTGCGCCTCCCTGACGCTCACGCGTTGCCCCAAATTTTTGCAAACGCACGTAATGAACAGAGAGTTATGGGTGCGCGAGGCTGCCTCCGCGCCAATTGCACAATTCAAGTCACGCGTACACGTCCCTGACGCGCACGCATTGATTGGAAAAAACGCGATCCACGCGTACGCGTGAAGCACGCGTACGCGTCACATGCGATGCACAACTTAAACACCTCAGTGCCTAATTTCCAATCTTCCACCCCTCCAATCCTAATTCTTCTCAATCCTAATTATCTCCTTCTTCTTCTTCTTTCTTCCTTCTTCCTTATTCTTTCTTACTTTCTATTACTTTCTTCCTTTCCTCTTCATCTTCTTCATCAAGGTTCTTCTCTTCTTCCCTTTTTACTTTTCTTTCATTATTATCCTACTTTATGTTTCCTTCTTCTTTTTCTTTTACATTCATGATTTATTTTTCTTTCTTCTTTCATGCATTTTTCATGTTGGTGTTGGAATTTTATTTAGGTCTTACCTTACTTTAATGAAGCTTGTGAACATTATGAGGAGTGATTTGACAATTGATATCTTATTTTGGGCTCTCTTATACATTTGGATTACATTATTTTTATTCTTATGATCCCTTGCACACCACGTGTTTGTGAAAAAGCTTTTATGGCGCTTGGAATCCTATTTTCTTTTACTCTTTTACTTATATGCCTCTTTTTCACAACACTTGGATTCCACATCTATTTGAGATCATTATTCACAATTGTCATCATTACATATGCTCTTTTATTTGGCACACTTATTACTTGATGCTTGATTCATGCTTCTCATGCCTATTACTTGCATGCTTTTACCATCTTGCATCTAAGTTTATGAATTGTCCTTTTGATCTTTATTGTTGTCTTACATACATGTTGTAACTACCATGTTGTTGGGCTAACATCTTTCCTTTGGCATTCATTATCACTTGGAATTCCCTCCCTTCCGGTCTTAGTATCTATAGTTAATATTCCTCCTTTTCTTTCTTCTTTAGACATGGGTACCAAGAAAGGAAAAGAGAAAGCCCCCGACAAGACCCCAGCAAAGAGAGGAACCAAGAGAACACTGGCAAAGGCACTTCCATCTACCAGTGTCAAGCCACCAACAAAGCGGGTGAAGAGGATCATTAAAGTTGATTTATCAGAGAAAGCCTTTCCCACCCCAAACTCCCCTTCATCCAATAGCACAGGCAGCCAAGGCAAACCAGACACTAGAGGTGACGCTTCCAGCACTTCCTTGCTCCTTACTGATGGCACGGAGGACCATGCCAAGCTTTAAGTATGGGGAGGTCAGTCCCTGACGTCCAGAGGTAACTTCTCTAGCTCTTAACACCAACATTTTTAATTTTTCTTTTGATTAGTTAGGATAGATTGCATATTAATAATCATTTGCATGTATGTTTTGCTTGGTTAAAGTGATGAGTTTCTGTTCAAGACCCTTTTTTTATAACATTTCACTAATTTAAATTGAAAATTTTTGAAAAACTTGTTTGAAGTTGTATTTGGAACATGAATTATAAGCTATGAACACACAACCTGTGAGACTTGAGCTTAACTACATGGTTACACTATTTAACCATAATATTTGATTTTTGTGTGTTTTCTTCTCTATAATTGCAATCTTTATTTTGTTCCACTCTATATGTCTAATGTTTAGTGTATTTACATGCTTGCATATGACTGAGGCCATCATTTGTTGTATCTCACTTATCCCAAATAGCCTACCCTTTAAATCACCTTTGTTAGTCACCTTGAGCCTTTTTATCCCTATTTGTTCTATATTTTACCACATTACTAGCCTTAAGCAGAAAAACAAATTAAATACCCCAATTGAATCTTTGGTTAGCTTAAGATAGAGATCGTGTGTCAATTAAGTATGGGAAAACTGTGGGAACATGGGTTAATAAGGGAATATGTTATGTTTTTACTTTGATAAAATATTAGGAATTTGGACACCTACTCATGTGAGACCAGAAAAATAAAAAACCCATGTGCATTGATATGTTATGTTTACTTTTATATTCTCTAAAAAAACAAAAAATATTCAATTAATTAAGTAAATAAGTGAATAAGGGGACAAAATTATCCCAATTGTTAAGTTTAAATAAAAGATCAACGCATATGTAAAAAAATTAGAGAAAATTTAGTACATGAGTATGTGGATTATACAAAAGTGGGAATTTTGGGTAACTAGGATGATTTTTAGAATTATATAGGGGATGTGTGTGTTAGGTGAGAGCTCAGGTTAGTCAAAGACTCATATTATAGCTCACTTGGCTATACATATATCCTCACCTTTGCCTTAGCCCCATTACAACCCTGAAAAGACCTCATGATGTTTGCATTGGTATACTAAATATTTGTTGATTGGTTAGATGAAGAATAAAGTTTAGAAAGCAGGACTAGAGAAGAGTAGAGCGATCAACCCTAGACACTTGAGAGTTAGAGTGATATACACTACCAGTGAGGGTTCAATGCTTGATTCTATGTTCCCTGCTTTCATGAGCTATCTTCTTACAAGTTTACTTGTCTTTACTGTATGATTTGAATTAGTGGAATCTAAACTATGTTTGTCTTGGAAAACTTGTTTACTTTTAACCAAGTAGACAGAATCATTTTAGCATATAGTTGCATTCATATTTAAGTTGCATTGCATTGCATTACATGAGTCTTACTTTCCCTTATTCATTCTCTTTGTCTCCTTGAGCTTAGCATGAGGACATGCTAATGTTTAAGTGTGGGGAGTTTGATAAACCACTATTTTGTGGTTTATCTTGTGCTAATTTGAGTGGTTTTTATTAACTCTTTAATCACTTATCCATACTATTTGCATGATTTTACAATTCCTTCCTAATTATGCTCTATGATTAAAACTTGCTTCCTAAGCCTTTAAATTGTGTATTTTTAATGTCCTTTCATACCATTCGATGCCATGATCCATGTGTTCAGTGTTTTCAGGCTTTACAGGGCAGAAATGACTCAAAGGATGGAAAGGGAGCTTGCAAAAAATGGAAGAAGCACAAGAAATAAAGGAGGCAACCAGCGAGAAGCGACGCGCACGCATGGCTCACGCGTGCGCGCGATTTGGAGAAATTCACAGTGACGCGTGCGCGTACCTGACGCGTACGCGTGGGAGTGAGTTCGCACAACGACGCGAGTGCGTGCCTAATGCGCACGCGTGGCAAGAAAAATCGTCAAGCGACGCGTACGCGTGACTGACGCATACGCGTGACATGCGTGACCTGCAGAAATTTCAGAAAGCGCTAGGGGCGATTTCCGGCCGAGTTTTGACCCAGTTTTTGGCCTAGAAACACAGATTAGAGCCAGGGAACAACAGAGACTCAAGACACATTCTCATTATGCATAGTTTTAGTTTAGTTTTGGGGAATCTTAGAGAGAGTTCTACTCCTTCCTCTAGGGTTCTTCACATTCACAGTTTGAGAGTTTCATGCTTTTGTCTTTAGATACTGAGAAGAATCATTACCTCCGTTGAAGTTTCATTATTCTAGTTTGTTTTCTTATTCCTTTACTTTTTACTGCCCATTAACCCTGTTTGGATAAGTATGTTGCATTTTGGGATTTATTAATGCAAAGCACTATTTTTACTTTTAATTAATTTGTAGTTATTATCTATCATGTCTTTCTTTAATTCCCTTTTTAATCCTGTGAAAGTTATATTTATGTTAATGGAGTAGTTTCCTAACTTGATTGGGAGTTGATTAAAAGGAGAACTTTGAGTTGGAATACTCAAGTGTTAATCCTAATTGGAAGTTGATGACTGACAACTCTAGTCCCTAACTCTAATCCTTCCTTAGGAAAGGATTAGGACATGTGATATAGTTGGTTAGTTAGTTACTTGACTTTCCCTTATTAATTCAGGGATGACCAAGTAGAACAACAACCTTTTATTATTACACTTGGGAGATGACCTGGGATTCATACTCCCAGTATCTTATTTTTAAATCTGTGATAACTCTCCTAAATTGACAAGCGAATTTTTGCCGGTTAAGAACTGTACTTGCAACGTATTTCTATTATTAATTTCTTAATCGGCCAATTTCTGCCACGTCAGCCTCTCTATGCTAAATTTATGAAAGAATGGTTGACTAAACAAGAGGAATTGGAAGGAACAAGACACAGTGGTGTTAACCAAGGAGTGCAGTACTATTATTCAACATAACCTTCCATAGAAGATGCAAGATCCATGGAGCTTTGTAATTCCTTGCACTATTGGAGATGTCACCATTTAGAGAGCTTTATATTATCTTGGAGCTAGCATCAATCTCATGCCACTTTCAGTGATGAAAAAGCTCCAAATTGAGGAGGTAAAACCCACTCGTATTTCTCTTCAGCTTGCTGATCTTTCTATTAAATTTTCTGTGGGTGTTGTTGAGGATTTACTTGTGAAGGTAGGACCATTTATTTTTCCTGCTAATTTTGTTATATTGGATATGGAAGAGGATACAAAGTCCTCTATTATTCTTGGTAGACCCTTTTTAGCTACAGGTAGAGCTTTGATTGAAGTGCAAAAGGGTGAATTAACACTGAGGGTCGACGAAGAGCAGGTGGTCCTTAATGTATTTGAGGATCTCAAACACCCTAATGATTCTGAAGGGTGTATGAGAGTTGATATTGTTGAACCACTTATTCAAGAGGTACTAGAAGCTGAGGTACTTGATGATGTTCTGGATCCTATTTCTGAGTATGAATTAGTTGATGTTGATGATTCACCACCCCAGAAGGGAGTGATGAGCACGCCAATAAAGGAGGAGGAAGTCCCCAAGCTTAAGCTCAAACCCTTGCCTCCTTCTCTGAAATATGTATTCTTGGGTGAAAATGATTCATATCCAGTTATTATTAGCTCTTCCCTGAAGCCTGGAGAAGAAGAAGCGCTTATTCCAGTAATCAGGAGCCATAAAACAGCTGTTGGGTAGACCACCTCTTTTATTAGTCCAACCAAGTGTATGCATAAGATCCTTCTTGAAGATGATGCTAAACCAGTTGTGCAACCACAAAGGAGACTCAATCCAACAATAAAAGAGGTGGTCCAAAAAGAGGTAATGAAACTATGGGAAGCTGGCATTATTTACCCTATTTCTGACAGCCCTTAGGTGAGCCCTGTACAGGTAGTTCCGAAGAGAGGAGGGATGAGAGTGATCAAGAATGAACAGAATGAGCTAATTCCTACAAGGACAGTCACAGGATGGAGAATGTGCATAGACTACAGGAGGCTCAACACTGCTACAAGGAAGGATAACTTTCCCTTGCCTTTTATTGATCAGATGCTTGAGAGGTTAGCTGGCCATGCTTTTTATTATTTTCTAGATGGATATTCTGGATATAATTAAATTGCAGTGCACCCTCAAGATCAAGAGAAGACAACATTCACATGTCCTTTTGGAGTATTTGCTTACAGGAGAATGCCATTTGGACTCTGTAATGCTCCAGCAACTTTTCAGAGGTGTATGCTTTCAATTTTTTCTGACATGGAAAGGTTTATTAAGGTATTTATGGATAACTTTTCTATTTTTGGTAATTCTTTTGAATCATGCCTTAAGCATTTATCTCTGGTCTTGAAACGGTGTCAAGAATCAAACCTTGCTTTAAATTGGGAAAAATGTCATTTTATGGTTACAGAAGGTATTGTTCTTGGACACTGGATTTCAAGCAAGGGAATTGAGGTTGATAGAGCAAAGGTAGAGGTAATTAAAAAATTACCACTACCATCTAATGTTAAGGCAGTCAGGCTTTTCTTGGGTCATGCAAGATTTTATAGAAGATTTATAAAGGATTTTTTTAAAATTGCTAAACCATTGAGAAACCTATTAGTTGTTGATGTTCCTTTTGTGTTTGATGCTGAATGCCTGCATGCTTTTGAAACTCTGAAAGCAAACCTTCCCTCTGCCCCATTATAGCTCCCCCTGACTGGGATTTACCATTTGAATTAATGTGTGACGTTAGTGATTTTGCTATAGGAGCTGTTTTAGGACAGAGGCATGGCAAGCTTATACATGTCACTTACTATGCTAGCTGTCTGTTAAATGATGCTCACAAGAATTACACAACTATAGAAAAAGAATTATTAGCTATTGTGTATGCTGTTGATAAGTTTAGGTCCTATTTAATTGGTTCTAAGGTTATTGTTTTTACTGATCATGCTGCTTTGAAGTACCTTCTAACTAAACAGGATTCTAAACCAAGATTAATCATATGGGTGTTGCTCCTTCAAGAGTTTGATATTGAGATAAAAGACAGGAAATGGTCAGAAAATCAAGTAGCTGACCACCTTTCCAGAATTGAGCCTGAAGCAGGAGTACAGTCACCCACAGCTATGGCTGAGACATTTCTGGATGAGCAACTGTTCCTCATTCAGCAGGCTCCATGGTTTGCAGACATTATAAATTATAAAGCTATGAATTTCATTCCAAAGGAGTACAGTAGACAACAAGTGAAGAAGCTACTAATTGATGCAAAATACTACTTTTAGGAGGAAACATACCTTTTTAGAAGATTCCCAGAAGGTATAATCTGGAGATGCGTTCCAGATGAGAAAACACAGCAGATTCTTTGGCACTGTCATGGTTCTGAATATGGAGGCCACTTTGGTGGTGAAAGGACAGCTACAAAGGTCTTTCAGAGCGGGTTTTACTGGCCGACTCTCTTCAGGGATTCAAGAACATTTGTGAAGAGCTGTGACAAATGTGAAAGAGCTAAGAATCTCCCTGCCAACCATGAGATGCCACAGCAGGAGATTCTTGAGGTTGAGTTGTTTGATGTGTGGGGTATTGACTTCATGGGACCTTTCCCACCCTCATATCCCAACAACTATATTTTAGTGGCAGTTGATTATGTGTCCAAATGGGTAGAAGCTGTGGCTCTGCCCACCAATGATGCCAAAGTGGTGATAAGCTTTCTTCAGAGATATATTTTTAGCCAGTTTGGTGTCCCAAGGACACTCATCAGTGATTGTGGAAGTCACTTCTATAACAGACAGCTGGACTCACTTCTTCAGAGATATAGAGTTCGTCATAAAGTGGCAAACCCTTATCACCCTTAGACAAGTGGACAGGTTGAGGTTTCCAATAGGGAACTAAAGAAGATTCTAGAGAAGACCTTCATTGTCTCAAGGAAGGACTTGTCTAGGAAGCTTGATGATGCTCTCTGGGCATACTGGACAGCTTACAAAACTCCTATTCATGTTCCCTTATCAGTTGGTCTATCGCAAAGCCTGTCACTTGCCAGTGGAACTAGAGCATAAAGATTACTGGGCAATCAAGTATCTGAACTTTGATGCTCAGGCTGCATGAATTAAGAGAATGCTTCAGTTGAGTGAGCTTGATGAATTGAGATATTCAGCCTATGAGAATACCAAGCTCTATAAGGAGAGAACCAAGATATGGCATGACAAGAAGATTGCCATCAGAGTCTTTGAGCCAGGTCAGAGAGTGCTTCTGTATAATTCAAGGCTCAAACTCTTTCCTGGAAAGTTGAAATTCCGGTGGTCAGGACCGTTTGTAGTTACTAGAGCTTCACCATATGGTCATGTAGAGATTCAGGAAGAGAATTCTAACAGGAAATTCACAGTTAATGGTCAGAGGTTGAAACACAATTTTGGAGGCGAGATTGATCACCAACGGTCCGTTCATCTGCTGAATTAGCAGGATTGACCGTCAAGCTAGTGACATTAAAGAAGCGCTTGTCGGGAGGCAACCCAATAATTTCGTATCCTTAGTTTATTTTCTGTTATGTTGATTTTATTATTACTTAATTTTTATTGAGCTTTTATTATTTTTCCCTTGTTTTACGTGTATTTTGATCATGTAGAAATTTTAGAATAGGAACCGATACACTTAGAAGGAATTTTGGCAACTTTGGAGGTGGAAGTCTAGGACTGGGTGGCGTATCCAAGTTTGGTGCTGTGTGTGCGTGTAAGATGGAGTTTTCTCTCTGGAAGGTCCACGTCAAACTTGGAAAATTCCAAGTTTGGCGTGAAGAACGACGTAGAATGGTGCAATTTGAGAAGCATATTGTGCCAAACTTGATCCTTTGCAAGTTCGGCGTGGAGCTGTGCACAAAAGGAGAAAAGTTCTCTGCCAGGGGGACACCAAACTTGGCTCCCCTAGCATTTGGCATGGAGAACAACATAAAGAAGAGAAAAAGAGAAAGAGTTGACGCTAAACTTGAACTTTTCAAGTTTGGCGTAAAAATTGCATACATAAGGAGGGAAGGCTTTGCCAGGGGTACGCCGAACTTGGCTCCCCTGGCATTTGGCACAGAAAATTCTATAAAAAAAAGAGAGGGTAGCGCCGAACTTGAGCCATACCAAGTTCGGCGCCAGGTTATACTTTTTGGCCAATTCCAAACGTGATCACCCCATATTCCAACCATATCACATGGCATGCCTCTGATTGATCCTTTCCCTTTTTGTTCCCTTTTCCAATTATTCCCATAAGCTTTAACCCCTCCCTACATATTCCCCTTTCCAACCTTCCTGCACCTAAACACTTGTCCCATCCTCCCTTGACCGAATCCCACTCCCCCCTTCCCAATACTTGCATGTGATCCCTCACCAACCCTTCCCCCCAAGGTAAACCCGTGACTCCCCCAACCCTTCTGCAGCCCAAACACTTTTCCCACTCCTATTTAAACCCCCACCCATAACCCAATACCCACACTTCATTCCCTCTTCCTCACCTTAGAAAACACTAATCCCCCTTCTGTACTTTTCTTCCCCTTTCCGTAACACAAGCCAACTACCCCACTTCTTTTCCTATATAAGCCCCAACCTCTTCACCACACACACAACAAATCAAATACACCCATTCCATTCTTCTTTAACCACAACCACCACATCCTCCTATACCCCAAAACCCCAACCCTTCAACTGTCCCCCTTCTCTCTTCATACCCCCCTCTTCTCTACTCTACTTTTTCTTTTTCGTTTCTGTATATTTCAAAAAAAAATTAGAAAAAGAAAAAGAAATTTTGAGCATTGACTTTTATTTTCTTCTATTTCAATTACTGCTCCCCTTTCTTCTTCCCCTTGTATTTCTTTATTTTGCTCGAGGACGAGCAACAATTTTAAGTTTGGTATTGTCGCTTTGCTATTTTATTCTATTATTTCTGTGGCACTAAAGACCACCCAACCTTCCAAGAAGAGAAAAGGAAAGGAACCGGCCATCGGTTCTCATGATTCAAGAAGATTCCGCTCTAAACTGCATGAAGAGCACTTTTATAATGCTACTGGCAAGAGGCCGGTTCTACCGGAAGTGCGATTTAATCTCCAACTGGATGAATATCCGAAAATTCAGCGTGAGATTCAGAGAAGAGGATGGCAGTTTCTGTGCAATCCACACACTCAAGTGGGACAATTAATGGTTCAAGAATTTTATGAAAATCTGTGGATCACTGACGAAGAAAAAATGTCGGTAAAGATTTTCATAAAAATATCGCGTTGCAAGTATATTCTAAATCGATAATTAAACCTCAATCAACATCTAATTTGCTTGTCACTAAAGCAAACCCAATAAAAATAAACCGAAGTATTTAAACCTTGGGTCGTCTCTCAAGGAATTTGTAGGGAAGTATGTTTATTATTAGTTATAGGAAAGTATATTTTTGGGTTTTGTAGTAAAAAATAAGAGAGTAAAATGACAAGAAAATAAATTAATAACTAATAAAATTCCTAGCAAGGATTGAGAATTGGAATTCCTATCCTCATTATCATCATCAATTGTGATGGTAATTGCCTTTTGCTCTCACTTAGTTAACCTCTAACAATTGAAGGTAAGTCAAGTGAGCAAATCAACTTGAATTCACAAGTCCTAATCAAAGACTAGAGTTAGTGAAGCTCAAGCCAATTAGAAAGTCTCAATCATCAACCAACAAGAGACTTTGACAATTCAAGATTCTCCAAATTACTCAGTCTAAGTTAAGAATACGAACAATCTAATTTAAAATCTAACCAAGCATTTTATCGAATACTTGGTAGGCACAAAATAAAAGCATGATAAAATTAACAAGGAATATTAAATCTAAATAACCAATTGCAAGCATCAATGACTATCAATTAAAGAGAGTAACAATAACCATGGAAAACATAAATTGCATTAATGAAAATTGAATCTAACATCAAAAGTTCATAAACTAAATTGGAAATTAAATAAATCAACAAGAGAAGATAGACTAAGATGCTAGAATAATAGAATGTAGAATAGAAACTAAAATAAAGCAAGATGGAAATCTGAATTAGAGAAGAAATAAAGCTAAAAACCCTAAAACCTAGAGGAGAGAGCCTCTCTCTCTAGAAAACTACATCTAAAACCTCACTAAAGTGTATGAATGTATGTTTCGCCTTTCCAGCTTCACTCTACAGCCTCTAATCAGTATTTTCGAGACTGAAACTGGGTCCACAGTAGCCCAGAAATCGCCCCTAGCGTTTTCTGTAAATTGCAGCAGGTGACGCTCGTCACGCGTACGCATCGGCCACGCGTATGCGTCGCTTGAACAAATTCCTGGTCATGCGTACGCGTCATCCATGCGTACGCGTCGCTGCCAGCTTCTCAAAACTCCAGTTTCTTCTGTTCTTTCCACTTTTGCATGTTTCCTTTCAATCCTCTACGCCATTCCTGCCCTATAAAACCTGAAAACACTTAACACACGTATCACGGCATCGAATGGTAATAAGAGAAGATTAAAAATTAGCAAATTTAAGGCCAAATTAGCTTGTTTTCAATCATGGTACAAAATTAGGAAGAAACTTGTAAAACATGCGAATTAAATGAATAAGTGTGAGAATAATGGATGAAATCCACTCAATTCACATTAAAATGTACCACGAAATAGTGGTGCATCAATCACTTACAAGGATGTGTCTGGAGTCAATGAAAGGGACCACAGAAGCTTTGTAAGCTTGTAAAACATAAATGAATAAGTGTGAGAATAATGGATGAAATCCACTCAATTCACATTAAAATGTACCACGAAATAGTGGTGCATCAATCATCAATCAGGATGTGTCTGGAGTCAATGAAAGGGACCACAGAAGCTTTGTAAGGGGAAGAGTCAATGATTTCAGCCCAGAGATTATCTGGCAGACCCTCCAGATACCACAGACTATGCCCTCGCTTCAGTCTTACAGTGAGAGGGCGGATAGGGATTAGCGACTGGAGCAAGTAATCACTGACATATGCATTTCAGATGCCCAGTGAAAACTGGGGGCAAAGGGGAAGGCGGGCCATATCAGAGTCGGTGACCTGACGCCTTTGGCTAGGGGATGGCCCCA
>NC_029785.2:58694019-58710145 GCF_000816755.2 Arachis ipaensis
TCTGGCAGAACCTCCAGATACCACGGACTATGCCTTCGCTTCAGTCTTACATTGAGAGGGCGGACAGGGATCAGCAACTGGAGCAAGTAGTCGCTGACATATGCATTCCAAATGCCCAATGTGTAAAACTCAGTTAATTAATGACTAATTAACCCATAAATTAAAATATATTCTAGAAAATGAGAAATGAGGTTTTCATGGTTTAAAATGATAGAGAAAATTAAAATGAGAATTTTGACACCAATTTTAAAGAAATTGACCCAAGATTGGACCGAACGGGCCAAACCGAGCCAATCAGACCCATATTGGGCCCTTGGCCCAACCCAATACCCAACTTAATGAAACACTTGGGGGAGGAAGGAAGAACACTCTTCCAAGGGCATAATCCTAGCTTGATCTTTGAATCCCAGTAACTTTTGATCCAGAGCTCCGATTGACGCACCGTTTGCAGCCACGCAACTGCGGCATCGAGCTCTACAAAACCGACACAATTATTCTTGAGGTAAGCCACAGTTTCTTCTTCGAATTTACAGCCCTCAATTTTGAAAATTTAGTGGGTAAAGTGTTGAGATTTTTTAGTTTTGATGTTATAGGATCCAATTAACTTGAAGGGAAGGCTTAGTCTTGCCTCTTTTAATCCTTGGGCTTGGTAAGTATCTCAACCCTAAGTCAAAAATTTGAGTTGTTGTGATTAGATATTGAGTTTGTAAGGATGGGTGTATATTATGTGTGTTAAGCTAGGTATATATGTGAATGGATTAAAGTTTGATGGAGATGTTGAGGACTTGAGGTGGTATACAAGCTGGAAATCTAATTTTGGGAGCTTTGAGACATTGGAAGTTGAGGAAAAAGTAAAATTTGAATTGTTCCGGGTGGAACGGGAATCGACCAAGGTATGGTTTCGGTTTCTTGTATCTAAAATGTAATGTGGTTATGAAAACTTAGGCTAGAGACCCTAAGATAGGATTTGAACTATTGAGGTTGTTAATTGGTTGAGATGAAGTGTGTTGTGATGTATGTATCTAGTGGATTTTTAATGTTGATGTGGTTGTTGGATGATGTGAATTAAGTGGAATATAGGTGAACAATGATTGATTGGTTGAGTGGTGCAAATTGTTGATAAAGCATATAAAGTTGTAAGTGATATGGATTAGTATGCCTAATTATTTGTAAGCTTGAGGCTCTTGTTGATGAATATGAAATTGTATGTGATATTGATATATATTGATCGATGGAATTGAGCATTGAGTGGAAATTGAAAATGTGTAATGTTGATTAAACATTGAATTATTGAATTGAGATTGGCTAAAAGGGGAAGAATTGGTGGGTTGATGATTGAATGAGGGTTTGGAAATGATTGATGTTGGAAGGGTAAGATTTCGTTGGTTTTGAATGAAATTGGGAAATGTAAGTTTTATAAATTGGAAGTTTATGAGTCTTGGTAAAAATGAAATTTTGATGAATTTCAACGGATCATATCCTGATCCATTGTTTTTGGAATTTGATGCTTTTTTTATCAAATGAAAGTGAATTTCATAAGCTTTAAAATTGTTAAAATTTGGTAGAAATCTGAATTTTGTGGAAGGAGATATGATCGTTGAAAGTTTGGGCCTGAAATATGAATTCTGCAGAATTTGTGATTTCTGGTTTGTGTGCGCACGCACAGCCCTGTGCGGACGCACACCATGTAGATTTCTGGATCTGTGCGCTCTCGCACACTTGTGCATACACATACACAGGGAAGTGGCTTCTGCTGGGGGCGCTAGCATGCCCTATGCGCGCACACAATCAATTTGGCTTTGCAAGCTGTGCGTGCGCACAGCTCTATGCATATGCACACGTTGGAAAGGACGTTCTGTTGATAGCGCTAGCACGCCCTGTGTGTATAACCCTGTGCACACACACACTTTCTGAAAATACTTCTGGGCGTGCACGCACACACCCTTGTGCGTACGCACACGACCCTGTTCTTTTATAAGGCTTTTATTTTCAAGTCTTTCACTTTCCCAACAAGCTTGTAACCTTCCAAGATGTTGTTTCATGCTTATAAACCCTCATTTTCATCCTTTAAATCTTAAATCAATGTAGAATACCTAGTGATTGAGAGGAAGCTAGGGAAGATGGTAACTTATGGATGAAGAAAGGGAATATTATGATGAGTTATGATTAATGATGAGGATATGAGTTATTGAGGAGGATGGTAGAGTGATGTATATGATATGAGCCGAGTGGCTGTATATGATATGAGTTGAGTGGCTGAGTATGATATGAGCCGAATGGCTATGTGTGATGATGGTTTATGGCTGATAATGAATTATGATTTTTAAGCCAGATGGCTGAGATGAATGTTAATGTATGGCTGAGATTGAATGTATATATGCTGAATTATTGATATTGTGATTGTTGCACTCTACCTATCTGAGATACGAGTTTCCCTGGGTGAAAGCAGTTGCTAGCCACCACGTGCACCAGGTAGAGACTCGATACTCTGCTGACCCTATGTCGTAAGTGTGGCCAGACACTGTAAAAGTTCTGGATGAGCTCGCTCCCGTGAATATACACCAGTGAGGGTGTTGGATGTGAATTATGATTAGATTGTGGATGACTCGAGTTGGGGATGTACGACAGAGGGACAGTCCAATGCTTAGCTACCAGGACTTGTCGGATTGGCTTTATAACCGACAGATGAGACTCATCAGCCACTAGGACAGGCATCCATTATATGCATTATATGTGATTTGTTTGGAGTGCCTAATTGTCTGCATATTTACTTGCTAATTGCCTAACTGTTATATCTGCTTCCTACTTGTGTATTTCCTTGTGTGAAATAATTCTGTTTGCATATCAAGTTACTGTTGGTGGCTGGGAGGTTTGCAGGATTTGGAAAGGGGAGTTTTAGTTAGACTGAAGATCCTTAGTTAGTTTGCCTATTTTTATTCATCATGGTTTAGTTGTAATTATAGGCTTTGATCATAAATTGGAAGTTCTAGGATTGCCTTCGGCTTTCTGAGGACATTACATGTTAGATATTTGGGCACTATTACCATGCTGAGAACCGCCGGTTCTCACCCATGCGGATTTTGTGGTTTTCAGATGCAGGACATGAGGCCCCTCGCTGAGGCATGCTGGAGACTTCTATTTTGGCGAAGATCCTTAGCTCTCGGGACTTTATTTTGATCTTATATACTTGTTTAGATACTTATATATATATATATATATATATATATATATATATATATATATATATATATATATATATATATATATATATATATTAACTCCTCTTAGAGGTTATTTTGGAGAAACAGGTTTTATATCTTGTGTTTTGGGCTTTATTTTGGGTAGTCCCTTTATATATGTATGTATACTTTTATGCTCGGACCGGTTACCTTCGTAAACCGAGTCTCGAGCCTTGATATCTGTATTCTTGGCACTCCCTTGTTTATCTTCTCGCGTTAGCTTATCCATTATCTGTTTCACTTACATTATTGATCAGAGTGTTGCGCTTTTCGATTTAACGGTTTTGATTTACCCCTTTTTCTTCAAAGGCTCCTAGTTATAAACATTTTTCACATTACTATGTATAATAAATTTTATTTCTAGAGGTCGTAATACCTCGCCACCTCTATTTTATGACTTAAGCATAAGACTCTATTTTAGAGTCGGTGACCTGACGCCTTTGGCTAGGGGATGACACCATTTTATTCGCCGGTCTATCATGCCCACAAGCAACCGGTCCAAGTGTACTGTGGACCGAGCCATCATGATTCACTGCATTCTGTTAGGAGAGCCAGTGGAGGTGGCAGATGTTATTGCCCAGTAGATTTACCATATCGTCGCCAACACCAAAGAGAATGCCAGGTTAGGCTTCCCACATCTCATCTTTCACCTCTGTGAGGCCGCTAGGGTGAAGATAGAGAATGATTTCCCTATCCCAGTCGAGAAGCCCATCATGAAGAAGACTATGGAACTGGTAAGGGACTATCAGAGACTCCCAAGAGTCGAACAGCCTAAAGAAAGAGCTTAAGAGGAGCAGCCACTGCCTTAGGGACACTACTTTCCTCCTCAAGATTACTGGCAGCAGCTCCCATCCTCCATGGAGTAGATGAGGGTCACTAATGACAGCTGCTGGTAGCAGTACATGGCATCTGCAGAAGAGATGAGAGCCATACAGAACAGCCATTGGGAGCATCTCTATACCACCCTTGATGAGATGAGGGCTGATCCAAACCTTCAGCGGCAGGAGATCTCTCAGCTGAGACAGGATTACAGCCGCCTGAGAAGACCTTACAGAGCACAGCCTGAGGAGAGAGATCCCCACCAGGGAGATTGAGGTGGCTCATTTCCTTTTCATTTTCCATATTATTGTGCTATTTTTATGATTAGGTTCCTATTTTCTGCTACTTTTGTTACTGCATGATCATCTGTTATTTCAATTCCTAGGTTCTAGTCTATTTTACTATTTATTTTGTTATTTGATTTTTATTCTGAAAGAATGTCTCTTGTATTGCTCACTGAACTTGAAATCAAAAGAAAAGAAGGAAGAAAAAGATGTAATGCATGAGAAATTGAGTTTAAAAGAGTGTCTCATGTATTGCTCACTGAGCTTGAAATCAAAAGAAAAGAAAGAAGAAAAAGATGTAATGCATGAGTAAAAGAGTTTATAAAAGAAAGTAGTCTCATTTAATCAGATATGGTGGTGTACTTTGTGATTCTGAATGCATGACATGAACCGTGCATGTTTGAATTTGAATCAAGGGATATTGATGTATAAGGAAAAGAAATTTAGAGAACTATTATGAATTTTCTAAAATTAGTTAAAGTTGATTTTGAAGCAAAAGAAACAGCAAAAGAAGAATAAAAAGCAAGGTCCAAGGCTTTGAGCATCAAAGACTAGGGAGGTCAGACATGATTAAAAACATAAAGAGTTGTTTTCTAGTCATATGCTTATGATGTTCCTCTGTCAAGTAATCCTTGAGATAGAATATTTAGAGTCGAGCTCAAATGCATTTAGCAGAGTATGCCAAAGGCTTTGAGCACCACTGTCTGGGAGTAGTTGAAAGAAAAATCAGAACTTCAAGAAAGTTCCCCAGTTAAGTGCTTGTGGTGTTCTTGTGTCAATTGACCATTGAGACAGAACATTCTAAGTCACGGCTAGGCTCAAGGTGCAAAGCACCAATAAATTAAGAATTAAAGGATATCTGCTGTGTTCAAGGATTAAACTGAAGTATAAAGATCAGAGAATTCATAATATGATCCGGATTCTGATTCCAAATGACAGTGACATTCCTCTGATTCAAAGGAGAGTGAGATGCCAAAACTGTTTAGAATTACAACAGATAAATCCCACTTTAAGAAGAGACATGAGCATAATTGAACTCTCACCTCTCATGCAAATTCATCATAAAAATATACTGATTTTGGTTGCTTGAGGAAAAGCAACAATTCAAGTTTGGTGTTGTGATGCGTGAGTATCTTCTCTATCTTTTCCTAGTGAATTTGCACTTGAATTTCTAAGTTTAATCAAGATTTGATATATTTTAGCCACTATGGATGCTACTTTGAGTTGTGTGTAATTCTGTTTATTTCAGGTAGCGTTTTGGACGAATTTGACAGAGTTGGAGTCAAGGACGGAGAAAGGAGAACTTGCTGCCACCTCCAGCTAAACTTGATCATTGTCAAGTTCGGCGCTAGCATGAAGAGTTCCAAGAAAGCACACGGGCACCTCCATGCCAAACTTGGATCCTTCCAAGTTTGGCGCCACCCAGAAGCCCCAAAGAAGAATACATGCTGCATCTCCAGGCCAAACTTGAGTTTACTCAAGTTCAGCGCCAACTCAAAGGCTCCAAGGAAATTTTGTGCGCACCACTCCGTACCAAACTTGATCATTGTGAAGTTTGGAGCCAGCCTGAAGAGTCCAAAGGAAGCAATGTGCACAATCTCCACGCTAAGCTTGGATCCTTCCAAGTTTTGCACCACCTTTAATGAAGCCAATGGTTCCTACTCGTCCCAGGATACACTACACGTGAAGGCTTTGCAAATTTTGATTAAATCTTATTTTATTTATAATTTGGAAAAGATATTATTTATTTTAGAAAATATATTTTTACATTAATTAGGATTAGATATAAAAGGAAAAAGAATCAGCCATTCGGGCTCTTCTCTTCTCTTCTACCTCATTCCGCAATTTACAGTTTTTCTGAATCCTAGTTTTTTCTCTGAACCATGAGCAACTAAATCTCCACTGTTAAGGTTAGGAGCTCTGTCTATTGTATGGATTGATAATATTACTTTTCTATTTTAATTCATGTACTGATTTATAATTCAAGAATTATTTTCGTTCATTATTTTATGAATCTGTGTGGAACGGAAGTATGACCTTGGTTCTAATTGAGTTCTTGTATAACTTGGAAAAGCTCGTTACTTGAACAACAGCTTGAAAATAATTTCTCCTAAACTAATAATTATCTGGACTTAACGGGATGCGTGACATATAATCCTCTTATATTTCGATAATTAGGATTTCTGTGGCATATAAATTAGAATTGAACTTCACCATCTAATTGGAATTAAGTGACCAAGGAATTGGCGGTTGATGAAGGTTAGAGGAGACTAAAAAGGTCTAAGAAATTAGGGTTTTGTCACTTATAATTGACATGAATTAAATCTTCCATGATTAAAATAGTTAGTAAGAAAAGTCAATTAGGAAAATAGATAACTCTGAAGCCTTAATTGTTTCTCCATATATTATTCACTACTTGTTTACTGCTTACTTTTCTGATTCTCTGATTTTCTATTTAATGCAATTAAAATTTTCAAAACACCATTTTCTATTTGTCTGACTAAGCTAATCACTCAATCATTGTTGCTTGATCCATTAATCCTCGTGGGATCGACCCTCATTCACCTGAGGTACTACTTGGTATGACCTGGTGTACTTGCCGATTAGTTTCTGGACTTTAAATTTTGCACCACTATGCCACCCTTTCAAGGTCCCAACCATAAAATATCTCAACCATTTTAAATATCAAATCCTTTTCAATAATCAAACTATTTTCAAATATCAAATAATTCTCAATAATTAAATCGTTTCCTTTGAAACTAAGCCACGTTCTATGTCAATAAAATTCAACTTCCTTTCAAATTCTTTGCCCTTGAATCAAACCCATAATTACTAATGAATCAAATCAATATTTTTCTAAACTCTTTCCAACGGTTTCAAACCCAAGTCACTCCTTAGTGTAAATTTTATAACTCGGACTTTGAATACAAAACCCTTTCCTTAATATGAGTAAATATGCAACCAGATCTTTTTCAACATAGGATCATTTTCTTAAAATAGGTTTATAAATCAGATTTCCAATAAAAAGATCATTTCTTAATATAAGTACATATAAAAATCAAGTTCTCAAAACAAAATCACTTTTTCGTTTGTTTTTACAAGAATACGGGCTCCCTCACTTTCATAATTATCAACAGTTTACCAGCCTTCCATCATCACTTTTCGAACACAAGGTTCTCAATAATCGACATATGATTCCAATCCTAATAAAATCATTTATATAGTAACACCAAAATCAATTACCGTTCACTTTCTCAACCAAAAACTCAATCACAATCACAGCCAATCATGCACAGTAAAGAAATCCAAACTCAATTTTTGTAATTGTTTACTATACTTTTGGGTATTCTTAAATTGAAAACTGTTAATTTTAAAATAAAACCCCCTATCTTCGTACGGAATCAAAATACTCGACGCTCCGGAGGAACCTTTTGACCGAGCTACCGAAGGAGAAAACGTTCGGAATCATCTGTGCCTCGTAGAACTCCAGTTGGCCAAACTCAAGGGTAAGAGGAGCTACACCACCGTCAACTTTTACCGGACAAAAGTAATTAAAGTAATTTTAAGGATTAAATTAAAATTTAAATTAGTACAATATATCCTAATTTAATTAAAATTACTAAAGCCAAATATTCCCAAATTAAATCCAAACCCTAACTTTAACTAAATCAAACCCTAATCCCCAAATCTAATCCTAGCCACCATTCATTTATTTTTCTAACCTAGCCTACAGAAGAAAGAAACGAGGAAAGGGAAAGTAAGGAAACAGGGGAGAGCTCGAGAAGTGGGGAACCAAGAAAGGAAGAAAGGAAAAGGGAGTGAAGAGAAAGAGAAGTGGAAAGGGAGAAGAGGAAGAAGAGTGAGTTGAGATGGAGAAGCCGCTGCCACTGCTGTCCGTGTTCACGTCGTCGTCAGAGCGCAGCCATCCTCGCGCCAGTTGCTGCCGCTGTAGTGATGAAACCCGTCGCCGCCATTCGCGCCTCTATCACCGTCAGAACTGCACGTCACCGTCGGAAGGACCTTCACCATTGCCGTCGCTATTCGGGGAGGGAGAGAAAGCAAGCGCACCAGAGGGGGACTCTGCCGCGGTTGATGTCGTCCTCCACCGCTGCCATAGTCGTCGGGAGTTACCGTCGAACATGCCGCCACTAGCCACGACCCTCATCGAAACCGGGACAGATTCACCGGTAACTCTACTTCTTGCTTTTTTGAAATCTGTTCCAGTTCTATTTTGTTCCACTATTCTGATTATTGTTGGTGTCTCTGCTGCCTTAGTCACTCGGAGTGATGCTACCACCGCCAGGACGGATGCCCTGGTCTAATTTCTGCTCCTTGCGGCTCTATCGTTTTGTTTTCTGTAGTTGCAGTGAGTTCTCGATCTAGAACCCTTATCATTATTCTTGTGTTATATGCTTATTCTGATTCGATTTTTGTATATGTCCTTGTGTTGGGTTTCTTCAAATAGTTTTAGTCACTATAATTGCAATTTATATTGACACGGTCGTTATAAAAGGCATCGGGGCTGTTATTGTTCCCTTGGAGGTTAATGCTGTCGCTGTTGCCATAAATTAAAAGGAAAAGGAATTGTCACGATAAGTTAGGCGAACTCGGCTAACTAAGGTAGGCAATTGTTTTAAACTTAAAATATTTTGGGGTTGAATACCTGATGAGTTTAGTGGATTAATGCAAGTGAATTAATTTCTGTGCTTGAAATAATTTTCTGCTGTGATTGAAGTTGTGGCTGAATTGATTATTGATTTGTCAATTTTTGAGTTTCTGGCAAAAATGAATGAATATGTTGATTTTGAACCTTTGTTTGAAATTGGTTCTTATTGATTATGAAAAATAGATTTGGAAACGTTAATTTGAAATGTTGGTTTTGATTGAGTTAAAGTTGAAAAGAAGGTACCCGTAATGGGTGGTAAACTCCAGTTTTTAGGGAAGGTGCTGCCAGAATTTTTCTAAAATTATGAAGAAGTTTTGGTTGCGATTTTGAAAATGATTTTGATTTAAGCAGCTTTAATAAAATAAGTATGTTTTGAATGTTTTTAAAGATTATTAAAGAGAATTGGATTCTTATGATTTGGTTAACTTGTGGTTTTAAACTCATTTGATTTCTAATGATCAAAAGAGATTTAATTAACTAGCAAAATAATTTAAAATAGTAAATTGAGTATAAATTCAAGGGTTTGGGAATCGGAAAGTGAGTTTAAGGTTTTTAATGAAATTGAACATAACAGTCAAGAGGAAGAATGTTCTTTTAAGAAATATGATGAAAAATGTGTGGTGTTGATTCGGAGGCGAGTTTAGTGAGTTGATTGAAGGTTGTCTTTGAAATTGAGGTGTGATTTAGTGACAATTGGGTTGTTTGAGATCTGGTGATGATTCTGGTTAATTATAGTGATGTGGGGTGATGACTGTGATTGATGACATTGGTTATGATATTGATGACAAGACTCGTGATGAATGAGGCATGATTGAGAATGATGTGAATATTGATGAATTATGATTGAAATATTCATATGGATTATTTATTTGAATTATCTGAGATACGAGTCTCTCTGGGTAAAGTACCGTGGCATGCCACCACGTGTTCAAGGTTGAGACTCGATACTCTGTTGACCCTGGAATGGTACCCCCATTGAGTGATTTAATATATATATGAGAAAAAGCTATGCATAGACTCATGGGGATGCGCATCGGGGGACTGTCCAATGGTTAGCTACCAGGACATGTCGGGTTGGCTGTATAACCGACAGATGAGCTCATTAGCAATAGGACAGGCATGCATCATATGCATTTGTATGTTTTGATTGAGTGTGTATTTGTTTTAGTTTGCTTAATTGCTTAGCCATGTTCATCTGCTACTTGTTTTACTTGTTGTACTTGAATCCTATCTGTGATTTTTTTGTTTGTCTTGTATGTGTATGTTTACCTAAGAGACCCTTTTTGGTGGAGGTATGATGAGGGTGGTTTCTGGTGTGTGGTAATAAAAGTTGAGGCAAGTGGACTAGGTGTTGCGTGATTATTCTAATGTATGTATTATTTGGATATGAGTGAGCGAGGTATGTTGGATAGGAAGTCACTAGCTACGTCTTTGGTCCTTTTTGTTTCTTTAAATTTTTCATCTTACTGATTTGTAAGTTAAAGAAATTTCTTTAAGCACCTTTTTAAAGTAATTTTTTCACCAAACTTTTTCAAAAGGTTATTTCAAGAAAAAAATTGTTTTATAATGAAATTAATTCTATTTGAAAGTATTTCTTTACTTTGATGCTATTCCCATCCCTACTGAGAACGTGTGCTTTGTTCTCACCCCAATATCTTCCACCTTTTCAGTGATACAGGTTCGAATACTCAGTTTGAAGCTGCGGTCGATTATTGACTTTATTTATGAGTTAAGTTACTTTCATAGAGTTCCCTCGCTTGTTGCTTAAGATTTTTATTTTATACAGAGGGATATGTGTTGTATCTGAATTTTATTTTGATTTACTTGTATAAGATTTATTATTATTAGTAATTATGTGATTATTATCACTTGGTGATGTTTGATATATGATTTCTAGTGAGTTGGAAACAGTTTTCTGGCATTTTATTAAAGATTAAAATGAGATATCGAACTAAAGGCTCAATATTAAATAGTTAGTAAGGAAAACAAGTTAGTAACGCCTTACTTCTGGTACGATCATGGTGTATTGGATGTTAGGTCATTACATTATGGTATCAGAGCAGTTCATCTCTATTAGAGCCTTGTGAATGGACTGACTATGCTTCATTGCATACTCTGAGTGTCTGTCATATTATAGGTCTTGTCCGAATGACGAGAATTAGAGCTTTATGTACATGGCTATTTATTGATTAATGCTGTTAGCTTACTGTTGCATATCTGTTGATATTAAGTCTGGCCAACTTAATGTTGATGGTTTATGTGTACGAAAAAGTTAATGGGTTACCATAGAGAAAATAGAAGTAATCAGTGATGCGAATAACGGGTTTGGGAGCGTTAGAAATTAATTCTTGAAGTTAGTTAACGTATGATCCTTATTTTTGCTTGGTGTTATCTTCTCCTCTACCAATTGCATTGGAATTTCTTGTCTCACTGTCTTCTCTTGAAAAGCAGTTTTATTCTTTCTTAGATTGTATACCTGATCATCCTCTGGATTCTTGATGTTATGGTCCTCAATTTTACGTTCTCCTATGTGAACTTTGTACTTTAATTCAATTAGAACTTGCTTCGATCAATATATTATCTTCCTTCTAATTGTTCCTAGCAAAATTTTCTAATTTATATTCATTTATTAAGTTATGATTTGATATCTTAGCTCTATGCTTTGCATCTTATGCGTATTTGGTGAGCAGATATTTTATATGCTTTTTGGCATCACTTTCATATAGTTTTTAGTGTGTTTTATCTAGTTTTTATTGACTTTTTATAGATTTTAGTGTTAAAATCATATTTTTGGATGCTACTATGAGTTTTTGTGTTTTTGGACAATTTCAGATATTTTCTGACTAAAATTAAGGAGGTGGAGCAGAAGTCTAATTCAGAGACAGAGAAAGCACTGCAGATACTAAATAGACTGTTTAGGAAGAGCTTTTCTAGAGCTGCAAAAGTCCAAAGGGAGCGCTCTTAACGGCTATGGAAAGCTTACTTTCAGAGCCTTCCATCAATATATAATAGTCCATACTTTGCTTCGGATTAAAAGGCCCAAAACTGGCGTCCAACGCCAGCTATTTGCCCCCTTCCAAGCGTCCAGCGCCCAAGGGACAGAGACCAATGTACAAACGCTTAAGAGACCTCATAGCACGTGGATCTTATCAAAGCTCATCCCAAACACTCACCAAGTGGGCCCCAGAAGTGGATTTTAGCACTAAATTGACTGTTTTACCCTTACTAGTCATTAGCTTAGTATTTAAAGTAGAATATCACACTTTGTTAGGGATCTTCGACCACCATTCAACAATTTTTTGGAATCCATTGTATTTTCTTATCAATATGAGTTTTTAAACCTCCTAGGTTGAGGGGAGGAGCCCTGCTGAGTCCTATGAATTAATAAAAGTACTACTGTTTCTCTTCAATCCGTGTTTGATTAATTCTAAGATGTATATTCGATCTTCATCGTGGTGAATAGGATGATCTAACAAATTAGCTCTGTTCATCACATTAAGACAAACGTGCCTGACAAACACCCGCGTCTATTTAGGTTCAGAATGCGTCTTTCATTGGACAAGGACGAACCAACAGCTATGTTTATACATCTCTTAGACGGCTAATCCACGACTTCGTTCGGGACTTCTCGAGACATCAGTTCAGCTGATTTTTTTGGAGATTAGGGTCTTTGTGGTAGAGGCTAGAACCCAAGATGCAGCATTCTCTGATCCGGAAGATTTGACCTTATCTGTGGCATTTTGAGTAGAATCATTAAGGAGAATGAACTGTACGAGCTTCACCCTAAATCATTTTGAGTCTTTTAATTTATATTTTCTTCTTCCTTAAATTTTCAAAAATTTTAAAACCCTTTTTTTAAAATATGTCTTTTCTCTGTTTGAGTCTTTGTTTGTGTTCTTGGTTTGAGTCTTTGTATCTTTGATTTTTGCAAGAGTATAACTTTTTTTTATTTGAGTCTTTTATTTTTATTTTCTTTTCCTCTTATTTTTCGAAAAAATTTTAAAACTTTTTCAAAAATATTTTTCTTTTCCTTGTTCAATCTTTGTACTTTGTTTGAGTCTTTGGTGTTTGTTCTTGTTGAGTTGTGCATTTTCTTTGAGTTCTATTTTCTAAAAATTTTTAAATATAGTTTTTTTCTGTTTAATTCTTGTGTCAAATCCTTAAGTTTGGTGTTTTTTTTATTTTTCTTTAAATTTTCGAAAATTTGCTTTTGGTTTTCTAAAAATTTTAAGTTTGGTGTTCTTTTTTATGTTCTTGTGTTCTTTGAGTCTTTTGAATTTTGTTCTTTGTGTTCGTGTTAGTCTTCGAAGTGTTCTATAGTCTTTTTTGTGTTTTTATCTTAAAATTTTTAAGTTTGGTGTTCCTTTGTGTTTTCCTCCAAAATTTTCGAAAATAAGGAGCATTATTTCTATTTAATTTAAATTTATTTAATTTTGCACCTTAATTTTCGAATTTTCTAGCTTTATTTTTTCTTAATTTCTAAACTTAAGTTTGGTGTTACCTAGTAAATTTTATTTCAATTTTTCTATTTAATTCCCTTGCAAATTTTGAATTTTTTTTAGTTTGCATCTGATCATTATTTTTCAAATTTTTTTAGCATTAAGTAGTAAGTATTTTTATTTTATCATTTTACATAGGTTACCTCACTGGAAATTCTCTACACTCTGACGTAGGAAATCCCATCTTTTCTTATCTTCTATTTGTTTATGAGCAGGAACAGGGACAAAGAACCTCTATTAGACTTTGATCCTGAACTTGAAAGGACTTTGAGGTGGCATTTGCAACACGCAAGACTTTACAAGGCTGCAGAGTCCTCCATGGATCATAATAATGCTGCTAATGCCAATATGACAAATCCGAATGGGAATGAGCAACCTAGAAGAGTGCTTGGCTCTTACACTTCTCCCAATGCAGATCTTTATGGAAAAAGCATTATGGTGCCTCCTATAGCTGCAAACAATTTTGAACTGAAGCCTTAGCTTATCACTCTTGTGCAACAAAATTGCCAGTATTATGGACTCTCTCAGAAAAACTCAAATCAATTTATTTCTGATTTCCTACAGATTTGTGATAAAGTGAAGACCAATGGAGTGAATTCTGAGGTATACAAACTCATGCTCTTCCCATTTGCTGTGAGAGATAGAGCAAAGCTGTGGTTAGATTCTCAACCCAAGGAGAGTTTGGATACTTAGGAAAAGGTTGTCACGGGATTTCTGACTAAATTTTCCCACCTCAAAAGCTGACTAAGCTAAGAATGGAGGTTCAGAATTTCAGACAGAAAGATGGTGAGACCCTTTATGAAACTTGGGAGAGATTCAATCTACTGACTAGGCAATGCCCTCTGGATATGTTCTTTAGATGGACTCAGCTGGATATTTTTTATGAGGGCTTATGTGAAATGTCCAAGATGTGCTTAGATAATTCTGTAGGTGGTTCTTTGCACATGAAGAAGACACCAGAGGAGACTGCTGAGCTTATTGAATTGGTTGCTAACAACCAATACTTATATTCCTCCAACAGGAATCCTGTGAACTCTGAGACCCCTCAGAAGAGTGGCATTTTGGAAGTGAAAGCTGTTGATGGTCTTCTTGCTCAGAACAAACTTTTGTCTCAGCAAATAAGTCTAATTACTCAACAGTTGAGTGGAATGCAAGTTTTAGCTGTCAACACCCAGAATGCACCTCAAGAGGTCTCTTATGACATGATAGGTAATTTGATGCAAAATGAGAATTATGATTATGCTTAATCTTCTTCTAAACAGGTCAATTACATGGGGAGTGCTCCTAGACACCTGATGAGCGGATAATTTATACGCTTTTTGGCATTATTTTTAGGTAGTTTTTAGTATAATTTAGTTAGTTTTTACTATGTTTTTATTAGTTTTTATGCAAAATTCATAATTCTGGACTTTACTATGAGTTTGTGTATTTTTCTGTGATTTCAAGTATTTTCTGGCTGAAATTGAGGGACCTGAGCAAAAATCTTATTCAGACGCTGAAAAAGGACTGCAGATGCTGTTGGATTCTGACCTCCCTGCACTCGAAGTGAATTTTATGGAGCTATAGAAACCCAATTGGTGCACTCTTAATTGCGTTGGAAAGTAGACATCTAGGGCTTTCCAGAACTAGATAATAGTGCATACTTTGCCCAAATTTTGACGACGCAAACTGGCGTTCAAACACCAACTTCCTGTCCTATTCTGAAGTTAAACGTCAGAAACAGGTTACAAACCAGAGTTAAACGCCACAAACAGGCTGCAACCTGGCGTTTAACTCCAAGAGAAGTCTCTACACGTGTAAAGCTCAATGCTCAGTCCAAGCACACACCAAGTGGGTCCCGGAAGTAGATTTCTGCATCATTTACTCATTTCTGTAAACCTTAGTTACTAGTTTAGTATAAAAACTACTTTTAGTGATTTATTTCACATCTTTTGATCATTTTTGAGACTATCTTTGTATCACTTTTGATCTCTTGATCACATTTAGGGGCTGGCCATTCGGCCATGCCTGGACCTTCATCACTTATGTATTTTCAACGATGGAGTTTCTACACCCCATAGATGGGTTAAGTATGATTTTGGTCCCCAATGCAGGGGCTGAAAATTTATTTCGTCCCTCGCCTTTTTTTCGTTCAAAAATGGTCCCCAAGGTTTCAGTTTGTTTTAAAATCGTCTTTTTTACCAATTATATTTTTTTATTACCAAATTACCCTTTATTAAAAAAATTATAAAATAAAATAAATATAAAATAAATAANGATCACATTTCCATTCGGCCATGCCTGGACCTTCATCACTTATGTATTTTCAACGATGGAGTTTCTACACCCCATAGATGGGTTAAGTATGATTTTGGTCCCCAATGCAGGGGCTGAAAATTTATTTCGTCCCTCGCCTTCCTCGCCTTTTAAAATGGTCCCCAAGGTTTCAGTTTGTTTTAAAATCGTCTTTTTTACCAATTATATTTTTTTATTACCAAATTACCCTTTATTAAAAAAATTATAAAATAAAATAAATATAAAATAAATAAAAAAAAGAAAAAATATGAAAAAGATTTGATTTTAAGATTTGAGATTAGAAAAGATAAGATAAGCTAGGTAAGAGAAGATAAGGAATTTAAA
>NC_029785.2:58714153-58715696 GCF_000816755.2 Arachis ipaensis
TCTTCTTCTTCTTCTTCTTCTTCTTCTTCTTCTTCTTCTTCTTCTTCTTCTTCTTCTTCTTCCCCACCGCCGCACCGCCGCCCGCTGTCCGCCTCTTCTTCTTCTTCTTCTTCTTCTTCTTCTTCTTCTTCTTCTTCCCGCCGACACCACCGCCGAGCCGTTGTCCGCCGCCCGCCGCTTCTTCTTCTTCTTCTTCTTCTTCTTCTTCCCATCGACACCACCGCCGAGCCGTTGCCCGCCGCCCGCCGCTTCTTCTTCTTCTTCCCGCCACCGCACCGCCGCCCGTTTCTTCTTCTTCTTCTTCTTCTTCTTCTTCTTCTTCTTCTTCTTCTTCTTCTTCTTCTTCTTCTTCTTCTTCTTCTTCTTCTTCTTCTTCTTCTTCTTCTTCTTCTTCTTCTTCTTCTTCTTCTTCTTCTTCTTCTTCTTCTTCTTCTTCTTCTTCTTCTTCTTCTTCTTCTTCTTCTTCTTCTTCTTCTTCTTCTTCTTCTTCTTCTTCTTCTTCTTCTTCTTCTTCTTCTTCTTCCCGCCGACACCACCGCCGAGCCGTTGCCCGCCGCCCGCCGCTTCTTCTTCTTCTTCCCGCCACCGCACCGCCGCCCGTTTCTTCTTCTTCTTCTTCTTCTTCTTCTTCTTCTTCTTCTTCTTCTTCTTCTTCTTCTTCTTCTTCTTCTTCCCGCCGACACCACCGCCGAGCCGTTGTCCGCCGCCCGCCGCTTCTTCTTCTTCTTCTTCTTGCTGATTCTGGGTTCTTGATGATGATGATGATTTTCTGATTCTGAGTATTATTGTTTGATTTTTCTGGATTTTCTGAGTTCTGGCTTTTGATGAGGATGACGATGATGATATTGATTTTCTAATGTTTTGGTTGGAGTGATGGATGCTGGTGATGGAGTAGCAGTGGATGGGGGGGTGGTGGTGGTGGTTGTTCTGATTTTGAGTTCTGATGATGATGGTGGTGGTGGTGGTGGTGGTGGTGATGGTGATTCTGAGTATTTTTTTCTGGATTTTCTGAGTTCTGGCTTTTGATGAGGATGACGATGATGATATTGATTTTCTAATGTTTTGGTTGGAGTGATGGATGCTGGTGATGGAGTAGCAGTGGATGGGGGGGTGGTGGTGGTGGTGGTGGTGGTTGTTAGTTCTGATGATGATGGTGGTGGTGGTGGTGGTGGTGATGGGGATGGTGGTGGTGGGAGGTGAAGCAAGGGAATAAAAATGGCATGGGGTCGAGGTGATGACATTAGGATGTGGTGAGGCAGGAGAATGGGGAGGGTGATTATAGTGAAAAGAGAGAATATAATGGTAGATTAGTAATTTTATAAAAAAAAATATTAACCATTGGCTAAATATATTAATCATGACAAACATTTGAGTTATTTTGTCAAATAAAATATATCTTAGAGATCATTATATCATTATCATATTTTAGAATTTATTTTGTCAAAAGCTAAATCTTTCGAGTGCCAAAATGGTTAACTCTTAAATTTATTTAATGATTTATTTTGGTGTTAAATATTTCAAACTTACCAACTAACTTCTCTAT
>NC_029785.2:58727413-58740936 GCF_000816755.2 Arachis ipaensis
GGGGGGTGGTGGTGGTTGTTGTGATGATGGTGGTGGTGGTGGTGGTGGTGGTGGTGGTGGTAGGTGGTAGGTGGTGGGTGGTGGTGGTTGTGGTGGTGCTGGTGCTTTTTCATAAATTTGGGGAAGAAGGGATAGGGGCATTTTGGTCCGAAGGACGGTTTTAAAATAAATTGAAACTTTGGGGACCATTTTGGAGCAAAAAAAAGGCGAGGGACGAAAAAAATGTTCAGCCCCTACGTTAGGGACCAAAATCATACTTAACCCCCCCATAGATTAAGGTGTGGAGCTCTGCTGTTCTTCATGAATTAATGCAAAGTACTATTGTTTTTCTATTCAATTCAAGCTTATTCTTATTCCAAGATATTCACTCGCACTTCAACCTGATGAATGTGATGATCCGTGACACTCATCATCATTCTCACCTATGAACGCGTGCCTGACAACCACTTCCGTTCTATCTGTAATAGCTTGAGTGTGTATCTGTTAGCCTCCTGGTTCACGATCAGAGTCTTCGTGGTATAGGCTAGAATTATTGGTGGCCATTCCTGAGATCCGGAAAGTCTAAACCTTGTCTGTGGTATTCCGAGTAGGATCTGAGAAGGGATGACTGTGACGAGCTTCAAACTCGCGAGTGTTGGGCATAGTGACAGACGCAAAAGGATCAATGGATCCTATTCCAACAAGATCGAGAACAGACAGATGATTAGCCGTGCGGTGACAGTGCATTTGGACCATTTTCACTGAGAGGACGGATGGTAGCCATTGACAACGGTGATCCCCCAACATAAAGCTTGCCATGGAAAGGAGTATGAATGATTGAATGAAGGCAGTAGGAAAGCAGAAATTCAAAAGGAGCAAAGCATCTCCATACGCTTATCTGAAATTCTCACCAGTGAATTACATAAGTACTTCTATCCTATTTTATATTTTATTTATATTTTAATTATCAAAACTTCACAACCATTTGAATCCACCTGACTGAGATTTACAAGGATGACAATAGCTTGCTTCAAGCCGACAATCTCCGTGGGATCGACCCTTACTCACGTAAGGTTTATTACTTGGATGACACAGTGCACTTGCTGGTTAGTTGTGCGGAGTTGTGAAAAATAATTGAGATTATGAACGTGCGTACCAAATTTTTGGCACCATTTTAGAGATCACAATTTCGTGCACTAACACCCCAATAATGATCCATACTCTAAGACCTACAATCAAGGGTGGAGGAATCACCCAAATTTTGGGTGGAGAGACCAACCTCAGAGATCTCAAAACTTCAACAATAATTCTCAAGGCAGTTTTCAGTAATATAATCATAATAACCACGAATTTCAGTCTCATCAACAACAACCACCTCAGCAGAAAAATTCTCAGTCCTAGCAGAATTCTAACTGGGAGACAATGATGAATAGTTTTATGTAGGAAACCAGAGTTTCCATTAGAAACTTAGAGGTGCAAATGGGCCAGTTGAGCAAGTAAATACCTGAGAAGTCTTCAAGTACTTTTCCTGATGATACAACGGTGAACCCAAGAGATGATTGCAAGGCTATTCAGTTGAGAAGTGGTAATGTAGCTGGTTCTGAGAGCAAAGTGAATGAGGAGCTTGTTGAAAAAGAAGCTCCAGAGGAGAAGAAGGAAGAAGTAGAGCACGCCTCTCCAAAGCGTACAGACAACCCATTCCCAGACTCTCTTGACACCTATCCTACATTGCCCAAGGCTCCTGATTACAAACCAAAAATGCCATACCCTCAAAGGCTTCAGATGGCTTCCAAGGACAAGAAATTTTCTAGATTTTTAGAAGTCTTCAAGAAGCTGCAGATCAACATTCCATTTGCAGAGGCTCTTGAGCAAATGCCTCTCTATGCTAAATTTATGAAAGAATGGTTGACTAACAAGAGAAATTGGAAGGAACAAGAAACAGTGGTGTTAACCAAGGAATGTAGTGCTATTATTCAACATAACCTTCCTGAGAAGATGCAAGATCCAGGGAGCTTTGTAATTCCTTGCACCATTGGAGATGTCACCATTCAGAGAGCTTTATATGATCTTGGAGCTAGCATCAATCTCATGCCACTTTAAGTGATGAAAAAGCTCCAAATTAAGGAGGTAAAACCCACTCGTATTTCTCTTCAGCTTGCTAATCTTTCTATTAAATTTTCTGTGAGTGTTGTTGAGGATTTACTTGTGAAAGTAGGACCATTTATTTTTCCTGCAGGGCTATTTATTTTTCCTGCTGATTTTGTTATATTGGATATAGAAGAGGATGCAAAGTCCTCTATTATTCTTGGTAGACCCTTTTAAGCTACAAGTAGAGCTTTGATTGATGTGCAAAAGGGTGAATTAACACTAAGGGTCAACGAAGAGCAGGTGGTCCTTAATGTATTTGAAGCTCTCAAATACCCTAATGATTCTGAAGGGTGTATGAGAGTTGATATTGTTGAACCACTTGTTCAAGAGGTACTGGAAGCTGAGGTACTTGATGATATTCTGGATCCTATTTCTGAGTATGAATTAGTTGATGTTGATGATTCACCACCCCAGAAGGTAGTGATGAGCATGCCAATAAAGGAGAAGGAAGTCCCCAAGCTTAAGCTCAAACCCTTGCCTCCTTCTCTGAAATATGTATTCTTGGGTGAAAATGATTCATATCTAGTTATTATTAGCTCTTCCCTGAAGCCTGGAGAAGAAAAAGCGCTTATTTCAGTAATCAGGAGCTATAAAACAGCTCTTGGGTGGACCATTGGTGATTTAAAGGGGATTAGCCCAACCAAGTGTATGCACAAGATCCTTCTTAAAGATGATGCTAAACCAGTTGTGCAACCACAAAGGAGACCCAATCCAACAATAAAAGAGGTGGTCCAAAAAGAGGTAATGAAACTATGGGAAGCCGGCATTATTTACCCTATTTCTGACAGCCCTTGGGTGAGCCCTGTGCAGGTAGTTCCCAAGAAAGGAGGGATGACAGTGATCAAGAATGAACAGAATGAGCTAATTCCTACAAGGATAATCACAGGATGGAGAATGTGCATAGACTACAAGAGGCTCAACACTGCTACAAGGAAGGATCACTTTCTCTTGCCTTTCATTGATCAGATGCTTGAGAGGTTAGATGGCCATGCTTTTTATTGTTTTCTAGATGGATATTCTGGATATAATCAAATTGCAGTGGACCCTTAAGATCAAGAGAAGACAGCATTCACATGTCCTTTTAGAGTATTTGCTTACAGGAGAATGCCATTTGGACTCTGTAATGCTCCAGCAACTTTTCAAAGGTGTATGCTTTCAATTTTTTCTGATATGGAAAAGTTCATTGAGGTATTTATGGATAACTTTTCTATTTTTGGTAATTCTTTTGAATCATGCCTTAAGCATTTATCTCTGGTCTTGAAACGGTGTCAAGAATCAAACCTTGCTTTAAATTGAGAAAAATGTCATTTTATGGTTACAGAAGGTATTGTTCTTGGACACCGGATTTCAAGCAAGGGAATTGAGGTTGATAGAGCAAAGGTGGAGGTAATGGAAAAATTACCACCACTATCTAATGTTAAAGCGGTCAGGAGTTTCTTGGGTCAAGCAGGATTTTATAGAAGATTTATAAAGGATTTTTCTAAAATTGCTAAACCATTGAGCAACCTATTAGTTGCTGATGTTCCTTTTGTGTTTGATGATGAATGCCTGCATGCTTTTGAAACTCTGAAAGCAAACCTTACCTCTGCCCCAATTATAGCTCTCCCTGACTGGGATTTACCATTTGAATTAATGTGTGATGCTAGTGATTTAGCTATAGGAGCTATTTTAGGATAGAGGCATGGCAAGTTTATACATGTCACTTACTATGCTAGCCGTGTGTTAAATGATGCTCACAAGAATTACACAACTATAGAAAAAGAATTATTAGCTATTGTGTATGCTGTTGATAAGTTTAGGTCCTATTTAATTGGTTCTAAGGTTATTGTTTTTACTGATCATGCTACTTTGAAGTACCTTCTAACCAAACAGGATTCTAAATCAAGATTAATCAGATGGGTGTTACTCCTTCAGGAGTTTGATATTGAGATAAAAGATAGAAAAGGGTCAAAAAATCAAGTAGCTGACCACCTTTCCAGAATTGAGCCTGAAGCAGGAGTACAGTCACCCACAGCTATGGCTGAGACATTTCTGGATGAGCAACTGTTCCTCATTCAGTAGGCTCCATGATTTACAGACATTGTAAATTATAAAGCTATGAATTTCATTCCAAAGGAGTACAGTAGACAACAAGTGAAGAAGCTACTAACTGATGCAAAATACTACTTTTGGGAGGAACCATACCTTTTTAGAAGATGCCCAGATGGTATAATCTGTAGATGCGTTCCAGATGAAGAAACACAGTAGATTCTTTGGCACTGTCATGGTTCTGATTATGGAGGCCACTTTGGTGGTGAAAGGACAGCTACAAAGGTCCTTCAGAGCGGGTTTTACTAGCCGACTCCCTTCAGGGATTCAAGAGCATTTGTGAAGAGCTGTGACAGATGTGAAAGAGCTAAGAATCTCCCTGCCAACCATGAGATGCCACAGCAGGGGATTCTTGAGGTTGAGTTGTTTGATATGTGGGGTATTGACTTCATGGGACATTTCCCACCCTCGTATTCCAACAACTATATTCTAGTGGCAGTTGATTATGTGTCCAAATGGGTAGAGGTTGTGGTTCTGCCTACCAATGATGCCAAAGTGGTGATGAGCTTTCTTCAGAGATATATTTTCAGCCAGTTTGGTGTCCCAAGGACACTCATCAGTGATGGTAGAAGTCACTTCTATAACAGACAGCTGGACTCACTTCTTCAGAGATATAAAGTCTATCATAAAGTGGCAACCCCTTATCACCCTTAGACAAGTGGATAGGTTGAGGTTTCCAACAGAGAACTAAAGAAGATTCTAGAGAAGACCGTCAATGTCTCAAGGAAGGACTTGTCTAGGAAGCTTGATGATGCTCTCTGGGCATACCAGACAGCCTACAAAACTCCTATTGGCATGTCCCCTTATCAGTTGGTATATGGCAAAGCCTATTACATGCCAATGGAGCTGAAGCATAAAGATTACTGGGCAATCAAGTATCTGAACTTTGATGCTCAGGCTACAGAAATTAAGAGAATGCTTCAGTTGAGTGAGCTTGACGAATTCAGATATTCAGCCTATAAGAATGCCAAGCTCTATAAGGAGAGAACCAAGATATGGCATGACAAGAAGATTTTCATCAGAGTCTTTCAGCCAGGTCAGAGAGTGCTTCTGTATAATTCAAGGCTCAAGCTCTTTCTCGGGAAGCTGAAATCCCAGTGGTCAAGACCGTTTGTAGTTACCAGAGCTTCACCATATGGTCATGTAGAGATTCAGGAAGAGAATTCTAACAGGAAATTCACAGTTAATGGTCAGAGGTTGAAGCACTATGTTGGAGGCAAGATTGATCGCCAACGGTCCGTTCATCTGCTGAATTAGCAGGATTGACCGTCAAGCTAATGACGTTAAAGAAGCACTTGTCGGGAGGCAACCCGATAATTTCGTATCCTTAGTTTATTTTCTATTATTATGATTTTATTATTACTTAATTTTTATTGAGTTTTTATTGTTTTCCCCTTGGTTTACATGTGTTTTGATCATGCAGAAATTTTGGAATAGGAACCGATACACTTAGAAGGAATTTTGGCAACTCTGGAGGTGGAAGTCTCGGACTGGGTGGTGTCAAACTTGGGATATCCAAGTTTGGCGCTGTGTGTGCATGTAAGATGGAGTTTTCTCTCCAGAAGGTCTATGCAAAACTTGGAAAATTCCAAGTTTGGCGTGAAGAACGACGTAGAATGGGGCAATTTGAGAAGCATATGGCGCCAAACTTGATCCCTTGCAAGTTCGGCATGGAGTTGCGCACAAAAGGAGAAAAGTTCTCTGCTATGGGGACGCCAAACTTGGCTCCCCTGGTGTTTGGCATGGAGAACGACGTAAAGAAGAGAAAAAGAGGAAGAGTTGACGCCAAACTTGAACTTTTCAAGTCTGGCGTGGGAATTGCATACATAAGGAGGGAAGGCTCTGCCAGGGGGTCGCCGAATTTGGCTCCCCTGGCATTTGGCGCAGAAAATTCTATAAAAAAAAAGAGGGTGGCGCCGAACTTGAGCCACACCAAGTTCGGTGCTAGGATGAGGCCTTGTTTTCAGCAGACACAGCGCCAAACTTCAAAGTCTCCAAGTTTGGCGCCAGGTTATACTTTTTGGCCAACGCCAAATGTGATCACCCCATATTCCAGCCATATCACATGGCATCCCTCTGATTGATCCTTTCCCTTTTTGTTCCCTTTTTCAATTATTCCCATCAGCTTTAACACCTTCCCACATATTCCCCTTTCCAACCCTCCTGCACCCAAACACTTGTCCCTTCCTCCCTTGACCGAATCCCACTCCCCCTTTCCCCATACTTGCATGTGATCCCTCACCAACCACTCCCCCCAAGGTAAACCCGTGACTCCCCAACCCTCCTGCAGCCTAAACACTTTCCCCACTCCTATTTAAACACCCACCCACAACCCAATACCAACACTTCATTCCTTCTTCCTCACCTCAGCAAACACTAAACCCCTTCTGTACTCTTCTTCCCCCTTCTGTAACACAAGCCAACTACCCCACTTCCTTTCCTATATAAACCCCAACCCTTTTACCACACACACAACAAATCAAATACACCCATTCCATTCTTCCTCAACCACAACCACCACAGCATCCTATACCCCAAAACCCCAACCCTTCAACCATCCCCCTTCTCTCTTTGTACCCCCTCTTCCCTATTCTACTTTTTTTTTTCGTTTTAGTATATTTCAAAAAAATAGAAAAAGAAAAAGAAATTTTTAGCATTGACTTTTATTTTCTTCTATTTCAATTTCTGCTCCCCTTTCTTCTTCCCCTTATATTTCTTTATTTTGCTCGAGGACGAGCAATAGTTTCAAGTTTGGTGTTGTCGCCTTGCTATTTTATTCTGTTATTTCTATGGCACCAAAGATCACCCAACCTTCCAAGAAGAGAAAAGGAAAGGAACCGGCCACCGGTTCTCATGATTCAAGAAGATTCCGCTCTAAATTGCATGAAGAGCACTTTTATGATGTTACTGCCAAGAGGCCGGTTCAACTAGAAGTGCGGTTTAATCTCCAACCGGATGAATATCCGAAAATTCAGCGTGAGATTCAGAGAAGAGGATGGCAGTTTCTGTGCAATTCGCACACTCAAGTGGGACAATTAATGGTTCAAGAATTTTATGGAAATCTGTGGATCACTGACGGAGGAAAAATGTAGGTAAAGATTTTCATAAAAATATCGCGTTGCAAGTATAGTCTAAATTGACAATTAAACCTCAATCAACATTTAATTTGTTTGTCACTAAAGCAAACCCAATAAAAATAAACCGAAGTATTTAAACCTTGGGTCGTCTCTCAAGGAATTGCAGGAAAGTATGTTTATTATTCGTTATGGGAAAGTATATTTTTGGGTTTTGTAGTAAAAAAATAAGAGAGTAAAACGACAAGAAAATAAATTAATAACTAATAAAATTCCTAGCAAGGATTGAGAATTGGAATTCCTATCCTCATTATCATCATCAATTGTGATGGTAATTGCCTTTTGCTCTCACTTAGTTAACCTCTAACAATTGAAGGTAAGTCAAGTGAGCAAATCAACTTGAATTCACAAGTCCTAATCAAAGACTAGAGTTAGTGAAGTTCAAGCCAAATAGAAAGTCTCAATCATCAACCAACAAGAGACTTTGACAATTCAAGATTCTCCAAATTACTCAGTCTAAGTTAAGAATACAAACAATCTAATTTAAAATCCTACCAAGCATTTTATCGAACACTTGGTAGGCACAAAATAAAAGCATGATAAAATTAACAAGGAATATTAAATCTAAACAACCAATTACAAGCATCAATGACTAACAATTAAAGAGAGTAACAATAACCATGGAAAATATAAATTGCATTAATGAAAATTGAATCTAACATCAAAAGTTCATAAACTAAATTGGAAAATAAATAAATCAACAAGAGAAGATAGACTAAGATGCTAGAATAATAGAATGTAGAATAGAAACTAAAATAAAGCAAGATGGAAATCTGAATTAGAGAAGTAATAAAGCTAAAAACCCTAAAACCTAGAGGAGAGAGCCTCTCTATCTAGAAAACTACATCTAAAACCTCACTAAAGTGTATGAATATATGTTTCACCTTTCCAGCTTCACTCTATAGCCTCTAATCAGTATTTTTAGGCCTAAAACTAGGTCCACTGCAGCCCAGAAATTGTCCCCAGTGTTTTCTGTAAATTGCAGCACGTGACGCCCGTCACGCATACGTGTCGGCCACGCGTACGCGTCGCTTGAACAAATTTCTGGTCATGCGTATGCGTCATCCACGCGTACGTGTTGCTGCAGGCTTCTCAAAACTCCAGTTTCTTGTGTTCCTACCACTTTTTCATATTTTCTTTCAATCCTCTAAGCCATTCCTGCCTATAAAACCTGAAAACACTTAACACACGTATCACGGCATCGAATGGTAATAAGAGAGGATTAAAAATTAGCAAATTTAAGGCCAAAGAAGTATGTTTTCAATCATGATACAAAATTAGGAAGGTAAATGTAAAACATGCAAATTATATGAATAAGTGTGAGAATAATGAATAAAATCCACTCAATTCAGCATAAAATGTACCACAAAATAGTGGTGCATCAATCACTTACAAAGATGTGTCTGGAGTCAATGAAAGGGACCATAAAAGCTTTGTAAGGGGAAGAGTCATTGATTTCAGCCCAGAGATTATCTGGCAGACCCTCCAGATACCATGGACTATGCCCTCACTTCAGTCTTACAGTGAGAGGGCGAACAGGGATCAGCAACTGGAGCAAGTAGTCGCTGATATATGCATTCCAGATGCTCAGTGTGTAAAACCCAGTTAATTAATGACTAATTAACCCATAAACTAAAATATATTCTAGAAAATAAGAAACGAGGTTTTCATGGTTTAAAATGATAGAGAAAATTAAAACAAGAATTTTGACACCAATTTTAAAGAAATCAGCCCAAGATTGGACCGAACGGGCCAAACCGAGCCAACTGGACCCATATTGCACCCTTGACCCAACCCAATACCCAACTTAATGAAGGGCATAGCCCTTCTCTTCCACTCTAAACACACACACGCTGAAACACTTGGGGGAGGAAGGAAGAACACTCTTCCAAGGGCATAATCCTAGCTTGATCTTTGAATCCCAGTAACTTTTGATCCAGAGTTCCGATTTACGCACCATTGGCGGCCACACAACTGCGGCGTCGAGCTCTACAAAACCCATACAATTATTCTTGAGGTAAGCCACAGTTTTTTCTTCAAATTTATAGCCCTCAATTTTGAAAATTTAGTGGGTAAAGTGTTGAGATTTTTGAGTTTTGATGTTATAGGATCCAATTAACTTGAAGGGAAGGCTTAATCTTGCCTCTTTTTATCCTTGGGCTTGGTAAGTATCTCAACCCTAAGTCAAATGTTTGAGTTTTTGTGATTAGATATTGAGTTTGTATGGATGGGTGTATATTATGTGTGTTAGGCAAGGTATATATATGAATGGATTGAAGTTTGATGGAGTTGTTGAGGACTTGAGGTGGTATACAAGCTGGAAATCTAATTTTGAGAGCTTTGAGACATTGGAAGTTGAGGAAAAAGTAAAATTTGAAGTGTTCCGGGTGGAACGGGAATCGACCAAGGTATGGTTTCAGTTTCTTGTATCTAAAATGTAATGTGGCTGTGAAAACTTAGGCTAGAGACCCTAAGATAGGATTTGAACTATTGAGGTTGTTAATTGATTGAGATGAAGTGTATTGTGATGTATGTATCTAGTGGATTTTTAACGTTGATGTGGTTGTTGGATGATGTGAATTAAGTTGAATATAGGTGAACAATGATTGATTGGTTGTGAGTGGTGCAAATTGTTGATAAAGCATATAAAGTTGTAAGTGATATGGATTGGTATGCCTAATTGTTGGTAAGGTTGAGGCTCTTGTTGATGAATATGAAATTGTATGTGATATTGATATATATTGATTGATGGAATTGAGCATTGAGTGGAAATTGAAAATGTGTAATGTTGATTAAACATTGAATTATTGAATTGAGAGCTAAAAGGGGAAGAATTGGTGGGTTGATGATTGAATGAGGTTTTGGAAATGATTGATGATGGAAGGGTAAGTTTTGGTTGGTTTTGAATGAAATTGGGAAATGTAAGTTTTATAAATTGGAAGTTTATGAGTCTTGGTAAAAATGAAATTTTGATGAATTTCAACGGATCATATCTTGAGCCATTGTTTTTGGAATTTGATTCTTTTTATATCAAATGAAAGAGAACTTCATAAGCTTTAAAATGGTTTAAATTTGATAGAAATATGAATTTTATCGAAGGAGATATGATCGTTGAAAGTTTGGGCCTGAAATCTGAATTCTGCAAATTCTGCAGAATTTGTGATTTTTGGTTTGTGTGTGCACGCACAGCCCTGTGCCGACGCACACCCTGTGGATTTCTATATCTGTGCGCTCTCACACACTTGTGCGTACACATACACAGGGAAGTGGCTTCTGCTGGGGGCGCTAGCACGCCCTATGCGCGCACACAATCAATTTGGCTTTGCAAGCTGTGCGTGCGCACAGCTCTGTGCATACGCACACGTTGGGAAGGACGTTCTGTTGATGGCACTAGAACGCCCTGTGTGCGCACTCAACAATGGAAATTTTGTTTTCTGTGCGTACGTACAACCCTGTGCGCACGCACACTTTCTGAAAATACTTCTGGGCGTGTGCACGCACACCCTTGTGCGTACGCACACGACCCTGTTCTTTTATAAGGCTTTTGTTTTTAAGTCTTTCACTTTCTCAACAAGCTTGTAACCTTCCAAGATATTGTTTCACGCTTATAAACCCCCATTTTCATCCTTTAAATCTTAAATCAATGTAGAATATCTAGTGATTGAGAGAAAACTAGGGAAGAGGGTAACTTGTGGATGAAGAAAGGGGATATTATGATGAGTTATGATTAATGATGAGGATATGAGTTATTGAGAAGGATGGTGGAGTGCTGTATATGATATGAGCCGAGTGACCGTATATGATATGAGCCGAGTGGCTAAGTATGGTATGAGCTGTGTGTGATGATGGTTTTTGGTTGATAATGAATTATGACTTTTAAGCTGGATGGCTGAAATTGAATGCATATATGCTGAATTATTGATATTGTGATTGTTGCACTCCACCTATCTGAGATACGAGTTTCCCTAGGTGAAAGAAGTTGCTAGCCACCACGTGCACCAGGTAGAGACTCGATACTCTACTGACCCTATGTCGTAAGTGTGGCCGGACACTGTGAAAGTTCCGGATGAACTTGCCCCCGTGATTATACACCAGTGAGGGTGTTGGATGTGAATTATGATTATATTGTGGATAACTCGAGTTGGGGATGCACGACAGAGGGACAGTCCAATGGTTAGCTACTAGGACTTGTCGAATTGGCTTTATAACCGACAGATGAGACTCATCAGCCACTAAGACAGGCATGCATCATATGCATTATATGTGATTTATTTGGAGTGCCTAATTGTCTGCATATTTACTTGCTAATTGCCTAACTGTTATATCTGCTTCCTACTTGTGGATTTCCTTGTGTGAAATAATTGTGTTTGCATATCAAGTTACTATTGGCAGTTGGGAGGTTTGCAGGATTTGGAAAGGGGAGTTTGAGTTAGACTGATGATCCTTAGTTAGTTTGCCTATTTTTATTCATCATGGTTTAGTTGTAATTATAGGCTTTGATCATAAATTGGAAGTTCTAGGATTGCCTTCGGCTTTCCCAGGACATTACATGTTAGATATTTGGGCACTGTTACCATGCTGAGAACCTTCGGTTCTCACCCATGCGGTTATTTTGGAGAAACTGGTTTTGTATCTTGTGTTTTGGGCTTTATTTTGGGTAGTCCCTCTATATATGTATGTATACTTTTATGCTCGGACCGGTTACCTTCGCAAATCGAGTCTCGAGCCTTGATATCTGTAAGTTCAACGTGGAGTGGGCAGAGTTTGCTGGAGAAGAAGTGTGCACTATTATACATCGTTGCAAAGATCTGAAAGTTAGGTTTCCAATGTCGCTAGAACCACATCGATTGGATCTCTTTAGCTCAAGTTATTTCTAGTTAAGTGCAAGGAGGTCGGGGTTGACAGCGTCATTCGCTTTCTTCCTTTTCTGCTACAAAACTCCGTCAAATTCATCTGAATGCTACCTAAAATAAACAGAAATTGCACACAACTCAAAGTAGCATTCATGGTGGCTAAAATATATTAAATCTTGATTAAACTTAGAAAATTTGAATGCAAATTCACTAGGAAAAGATAGAGAAGATGCTCACGCATCACAACACCAAACTTCAATTGTTGTTTGTCCTCAAGCAACCAAAACTAATATAGGCCTAGGATGTGAATTTGCATGAGAGTGAGAGTTCGATTATGCTCATGTGTCTCCTTAAAGTGGGGTTTATCTATTGCAATACTGAATAGTTTTGGCATCTCATTCTCCTTTGAATCAGAGGAATGTCATTGTCATTCGGAATTAGAATCCGGATAATATTATGAATTCTCTGAACTTTATACTTCAGTTTAATCCTTGAACACAGCAGATATCCTTCAATTCTCTTTTAATTTGTGCTTTGCACCTTGAGCCTAGACATGACTTTAAATGTTCTGTCTCAGGGGTTACTTGACACAAAAACACCACAAGTACTTAATTGGGGAACTCTCTTTAAGTTATAATTTTTCTTTCAGTTACTCCCAGACAGTGGTGCTCAAAGCCTTTGGCATACTCTGCTAAATGCATTTGGTCTCAATTCTAAATGTTCTTTCTCAAGGATTACTTGACACAAGAACACCACAAGCATATGACTAGGGAAACAACTCTTTGAGCTTTTAATCATGTCTCACCTCCTTAGTCATTGATGCTCAGAGCCTTGGACCTTGCTCTTATTTTTCTTTTGCTATTTCTTTTGCTTCAAGGATTAAATGTTTGGTAATTTCAGAGAAATCATAATAGTTCTCTAAACTCTTGTCTCTTATACATCAACATTCCTTGATTCAAATTCGAATATGCATTGTTCATATCATTCATTCAGAATCACAATTAATACCACCACATTTAAGTAAACAAGACTAATCATAAGTATAAACTCAATTTCTCATGCATTATATCTTTTTCTTTTTCTTTTGATTCAAGCTCAGTGAGCAATACATGAGACACCCTTAGTTTGTGGGTTATAAATTCCGCACCAAGTTTTTGGCGCCGTTGCCGTGGATTGACGGTGATTGACAACTATTCATTGTTTGATTGCTTAGATTAGATATTTTTCTTTTAATTAATTTTTTATATTATTATTAATTTTTATTTTTCATTTCTTTTGTTTTTTTATTTATTTATTTTTTTCCCTTGCCTTTCGTTTTCTA
>NC_029785.2:58740987-58755012 GCF_000816755.2 Arachis ipaensis
GTCCCTGTTTTCTTTTTTTACTTACTTTTAATTTTTTTATTTATTTAAATCTCGTCCGTTCTTTCTTTCTTTTTTTTTCTTTTCTTTTTTTTTATTTTACTTTGTTTTTTTTTCATTATTTTTTACTTTCTATATTTTATTAGCTTTATTTTCTTTTTGTCTTTAATTTAAAATAAATTGCATCCTATATTATTTTTTCTTAATTTCTGAAATTAAGTTTGGTGTTTTCTAGTTATTTTTATTTTAATTTTTCTTATTTAGCTCCCTAATTTCAAAACTTTTTGTCCTAAATTTACAAGAAATTTTGAATTTTATTTATTTGATTTAATTAGTATTTTTATTTTATTATTTTACACAGGTTACCTCATTGGAAATTCTCTGCACTCTAACATAGAGAATTCCATCTTTTCTTGTCTTATATCTGTTTATAAGCAGGAACAGGAACAAGGAACCTCTGTTAGACTTTGATCCTGAACCTGAAAGGACTTTGAGGCGGTGTTTGCAACAAGCAAGACTTTACAAAGCTGCAGAGTCCACTATGGATCATAATAATGCTGTTAATGCCAATGTGGCAAATCCAGTTGGGAATGAGCAACCTAAAAGAGTGCTTGGCTCTTACACTGCTCCTAATTCAGACCTTTATGGCAAAAGTATTGTGGTGCCTCCAATAGATGCAAATAATTTTGAACTGAAGCCACAGCTAGTTACTCTTGTGCATGGTATGCGAAATTGTTACTCAGGTTGTGAATTGTTGTTCAAAATTGATTCCCTGGCAATGGCACCAAAAATGGATGCACAGAACCATGGTCTAAACATATCTTCACAACTTCGCATAACTAACCAGCAAGTTCCCGATCATGCTGGAATAAGATTCACCCTCCTTTTGCGTCTATCACTACGCCCAGCACTCGCGAGTTTGAAGCTCGTCACAGTCATTCAATCATTGAATCCTACTCGGAATACCACAGACAACGTTTAGACTTTCCGGATTTTCTTGAATGCCGCCATCATTCTAGCTTACACCACGAAGATTCCGATTAAGAGATCTAAGAGATACTCATTCAATCTAAGGTAGAACGGAAGTGGTTGTCAGGCACGCGTTCATAAGGAATGATGATGATTGTCACATTCATCACATTCAGGTTGAAGTGCGAATGAATATCTTAGAAGCGAAATAAGATGAATTGAATAGAAAACAGTAGTACTTTGCATTAATCTTTGAGGAACAGCAGAGCTCCACACCTTAATCTATGGAGTGTAGAAACTCTACCGTTAAAAATACATAAGTGAAAGGTCCAGGCATGGCCGAATGGCCAGCCCCTCTGATCTAAGAACCAGGCGTCCAAAGATGGTTCAAAAGATGTCTAATACAATAGTAAAAGGTCCTATTTATAATAAACTAGCTACTAGGGTTTACAGAAGTAAGTAAATGATGCATAAATTCACTTCCGAGGCCCACTTGGTGTGTGCTTGGGCTGAGCTTGAATGTTACACGTGCAGAGGCTCTTTCTGGAGTTGAACGCCAGGTTGTAACGTATTTCTGGCGTTCAACTCTGGTTTTTGACTTGTTTCTGGCGTTTAACTCCAGACAACAGCGTAGAACTGGTGTTCAACGCCCTTTTACGTCGTCTAAACTCGGCCAAAGAATGGACAATTATACATTTCTGGAAAGCCCTGGATGTCTACTTTCCAACGCAATTGGAAGCGCGCCATTTTGAGTTCTGTAACTCCAGAAAATTCACTTTGAGTACAGGGAGGTCAGAATCCAATAGCATCAGCAGTCCTTCTTCAACCTCTGAATCTGATTTTTGCTCAAGTCCCTCAATTTCAGCCAGAAAATACCTGAAATCACAGAAAAATACACAAACTCATAGTAAAGTCCAGAAATGTGAATTTAACATAAAAACTAATGAAAACATCCCTAAAAGTAACTAGATCCTACTAAAAACATACTAAAAGCAATGCCAAAAAGCGTACAATTTATCCGCTCATCACAACACCAAACTTAAATTATTGCTTATCCCCAAGCAACTGAAAATCAAATAGGATAAAAAGGAGAGAATATACTATAAATTCCAAACTATCAATGAAACATAGCTCCAATCGAATGAGCGGGACTTATAGCTTTTTGCCTCTTGAATAGTTTTGGCATCTCACTTTATCCATTGAGGTTCAGAATGATTGGCATCTATAGGAACTCAGAGTTCAGATAGTGTTATTGATTCTCCTAGTTCAGTATAATGATTCTTGAACACAGCTATTTTATGAGTCTTGGCCGTGGCCCTAAGCACTTTGTTTTCCAGTATTACCACCGGATACATAAATGCCACAGACACATAATTGGGTGAACCTTTTCAGATTGTGACTCAGCTTTGCTAAAGTCCCCAATTAGAGGTGTCCAGGGTTCTTAAGCACCCTCTTTTTTTTTTTGGACCTTGACTTTAACCGCTCAGTCTCAAGTTTTCACTTGACACCTTCACGCCACAAGCACATGGTTAGGGACAGCTTGGTTTAGCCGCTTAGACTAGGATTTTATTCCTTTAGGCCCTCCTATCCACTGATGCTCAAAGCCTTGGGATCCTTTTTATTTGCCCTTGCCTTTTGGTTTTAAGGGTTATTGGCTTTTTGCTCTTGCCTCTTGGTTTTAAGAGCTTTTGGCTTTTTCTGCTTGCTTTTTTTTCCTTTCTATTTTTTTTCGCCTATTTTATTCTTTTTTTTTTTTGCAAGCTTTGTTCTTTGCTGCTTTTTCTTGCTTTAAGAATCATTTTTATGATTTTTCAGATTATCAAATAACATGTTTCCTAGTCATCATTCTTTTAAGAGCCAACATATTTAACATTCTTAAACAACAACTTCAAAAGACATATGCACTGTTCAAGCGTACATTCAGAAAACAAGAAGCATTGTCACCACATCAATATAATTAAACTAAGTTCAAGGATAAATTCAAAACTCATGTACTTCTTGTTCTTTTGAATTAAAACAGTTTTCATTTAAGAGAAGTGATGGATTCATAGGACATTCATAACTTTAAGACAAAGTTACTAACTACTAATGATCATGTAATGAAGATACAAACATAGATAAGCACTTAACATAGAAAACGAAAAACAGAGAATGTAAGAACAAGGAATGAGTCCACCTTAGTGATGGTGGCGTTTCCTTCTTGAGGAACCAATGATGTCCTTGAGCTCTTCTATGTCTCTTCCTTGTCTTTGTTGCTCCTCCCTCATTGCTTTTTGATCTTCTCTTATTTCATGAAGGATGATGGAGTGCTCTTGATGTTCCACCCTTAGTTGTCCCATGTTGGAACTTAATTCTCCTAGGGAGGTGTTTATTTGCTCCCAATAGTTTTGTGGAGGAAAATGCATTTGAGGCATCTCCGGGATCTCATGATGATGAGCTCCATGCGTCTCTTGAGCTCCTTGAATGGGCTCTCTAGCTTGCTCCATCCTTTTCTTAGTGATGGGCTTCTCTTCCTCAATGGGAATGTCTCCTTCTATGAAAGCTCCAGCTGAGTAACATAGATGGCAAATAGGATGAGGAAAAGCTAGCCTTGCCATGGGGGAGGACTTTTCAGCTATTTTGTAGAGTTCAAGGGAGATAACTTCATGAACTTCTACTTCCTCTCCAATCATGATGTTATGAATCATGATGGCCCGATCCACAGTAACTTCAGATCGGTTGCTAGTGGGGATGATGGAGGAAATGGAGGAGAGGGAGAAGGGGTTGTGTTTCGGCCAAGAAGAGAAGAGAGGGTTGTGTTGTGTGAAAATGAGGAAGAATGGAAGGCTTTATATAGGGGAGGGAGGGGGGTTAAGGTTCGGCCATTTAGGGTGGGTTTGGGTGGGAAATTGATTTTGAATTTTGAAGGTAGGTGGAGTTTATGAGGTAGGTTTATGGGGAAGAGTGGATGGATGTGAGTGGTGAAGAGGTGATGGGGAAGAGAGATTGAGGTGATTGGTGAAGGGTTTTGGGGAAGAGTGTTTATGGGATTGTGTGAAAGAGGGGTGAGAAGAAGTGAGTGGAGGTAGGTGGGGATCCTGTGGGGTCCACAGATCCTGTGGTGCTTAAGGATTTACAACCTTGCACCAAATTAGGCATGTAAAATGCCTTTGCACACAACTCTGGGTGTTCAGCGCCAGGTTGGTGCTTGTTCTGGGCGTTGAACGCCCATTTGTAGCCTATTTTTGGCGTTGAACGCCAGAACCATGCTTGTTCTGGGCGTTCAGCGCCAGCTCTCCTCCAGGGTGCGTTTCTGGCGTTCAAACGCCCAGATGCTACCCATTTCTGGCGTTCAGCGCCAGAACCATGCTCTGTTCTGGCGTTGAACGCCCAAAACATGCTTCTTACTGGCATTTAAACGCCAGTAAGGTCTTCCTCCAGGGTGTGATTTTTCTTCTGCTGTTTTTGATTCCGTTTTCAATTTTTATATTTATTTTGTGACTCCACATGATCATGAACCTAATAAAATATGAAAAACAAAAATAAAATTAGATAATTAAACATTGGGTTGCCTCCCAACAAGCGCTTCTTTAATGTCAATAGCTTGACAATGGGATCTCATGGAGCCTCACAGATGTGCAGAGTTCTGTTGAGACCTCCCAACACCAAACTTAGAGTTTGGATATGGGGGTTTGAAAAAGATTTTTGAAATTTTCGAAAATAACTAAGAAAAAATGAAAAAAAGATTTGATTTTTGTAAAAGATTTTGAAAAAGATTAGATTTTTAAATTGGAAATTTGATTTGACTCATAAAAAACAACTAAATTTGAAAAAGTTTTGAAAAAGTCAAATCTAATTTTCAAAATTTTAAGAGAGAAAAAGGGAAAGATATTTTTTTGATTTTGAATTTTTATGATGAGAGAGAAAAACAAGAAAAATGATGCAATGCATGAAAGTTATGGATCAAAACAATGAATGCATGCAAGAATGCTATGAATGTCAAGATGAACACCAAGAACACTATGAAGATCATGATGAACATCAAGAACACATTTTTGAAAAATTTTTAATGCAAAGAAAACATGCAAGACACCAAACTTAGAATTTTTTAATGCTTAGGCACTAAGAATTCAAGAATGCATATGAAAAACAAGAAAAGACACAAAACATGCAAATGCAAAGATCAAACAAGAAGACTTACCAAGAACAACTTGAAGATCATGAAGAACACTATGAATGTATGAATCTTTTCGAAAAATGCAAGATGAACATGCAATTGACACCAAACTTATAACATGACTCAAGACTCAAACAAGAAACACAAAAAATATTTTTGATTTTTATGATTTTATGATTTTTTTGTATTTTCTTTTAATTTTTTTTTTGAAAATCATTTTGAAAAAGAAAAATACGGATTCCAAAATTTTTAATATGAATTCCAGGAATCTTATGCTCTTTAGTCTAAAGCTCCAATCAAAGGGTCAGGCATGGCTTAATAGCCAGCCAAGCTTTAGAATGGAATTATATCCATTGAGGTGATTAGTTGAAGACCAATCCCAAAGGAGTTTGGATATGGCTTTACAGCCAGCCAGGCTTCAACATGCTTCATGAAACACTAGAATTCATTCTTAAAAATTCTGAAGAAAAATATATTTTTGAAAACATAATTTTTTTTTTAAATTTTTTTTTTCGAAAACAAAGGAGAAATTTTTGAAAGATTTTTGAAAATTTTTTTAAAAGAAAACAAAAAGAAAATTACCTAATCTGAGCAACAGGATGAACCGTCAGTTGTCCAAACTCGAACAATCCCCGGCAACGGCGCCAAAAACTTGGTATGTGAAATTGTTACTCAGGTTGTGAATTGTTGTTCGAAATTGATTCCCTGGCAATGGCACCAAAAACGGATGCACAGAACCATGGTCTAAACATATCTTCACAACCCAGACAGTAGCGTAGAACTGGCGTTCAACGCCCTTTTATGTCGTCTAAACTCGGCCAAAGTATGGACTATTATACATTTCTGGAAAGCCTTGGATGTCTACTTTCCAACGCAATTGGAAGCGCGCCATTTTGAGTTCTGTAGCTCCAGAAAATCCACTTTGAGTGCAGGGAGGTCAGAATCCAACAGCATCAGCAGTCCTTCTTCAACCTCTGAATCTGATTTTTGCTCAAGTCCCTCAATTTCAGCCAGAAAATACCTGAAATCATAGAAAAACACACAAACTCATAGTAAAATCCAGAAATGTGAATTTAACATAAAAACTAATGAAAATATCCCTAAAAGTAACTAGATCCTACTAAAAACATACTAAAAGCAATGCCAAAAAGCGTACAATTTATCCGCTCATCAGTGCAACAAAATTGTCAGCATCATGGACTCCCTCAGGAAGACCCAAATCAGTTTATTTCTTATTTTCTACAGATATGTGATACTGTGAAGACCAATGGAGTGAGGGATAGAGCAAAGCTGTGGTTAGATTCTCAACCCAAAGAGAGTCTGGATACTTGGGACAAGGTTGTCACTAGCTTTCTGACTAAATTTTTCCCACCTCAAAAGCTGACTAAGCTAAGGGTGGAGGTTCAGGCTTTCAGACAGAAAGATGGTGAGACCCTTTATGAAGCTTGGGAGAGATTCAAGCTACTTACTAGGCAGTGCCCTCCAGACATGTTCTCTAGATGGACTCAACTGGATATATTTTATAAGGGCTTATGTGAAATGTCCAAGATGCATTTGGTTAATTCTGCAGGTGGTTCTTTGCACATGAAGAAGACACCAGAGGAGACTATTGAGCTTATTGAGTTGGTTGCTAACAACCAATACTTATATTCCTTCAACAGGAATCCTTTGCACTTTGAGACCTCTCAGAAGAGAGGCGTTTTGGAAGTGGAAGCTATTAATGCTCTTCTTGCTCAGAACAAGCTTATGTCTCAGCAAATAAATCTACTTACTCAACAGTTGAGTGGAATGCAAGTTTCAGCTGTCAACACTCCGAATGCACCCCAAGAAGCCTCTTATGACATGACAGGTAATTTTATGCAAAATAAAAATTATGATTATGCTCAATTTTCTTCTGAACAGGTCAATTACATGGGAAGTGCTCCTAAAAATCCCAATAATGATCCCTATTCTAAGACCTACAATCAGATGTGGAGAAATCACCCAAATTTTGGTTGGAGAGAGCAACCTCAGCGGTCACAGAATTTTAATAATAATTCTCAGGGTGGTTTTCAACAGAATAATTTTAATAACCACCAGTTTCAGTCATCTCAGCAAGCAACTTCTCAGCCCCAGCAAAACCATGATTTGGAAGCAATATTGGCAAGTTTAAGACAGGAAACTAGAGCATCAATTAAGAACTTGGAGATTCAGATGGGTCAATTAGCCACAAAAGTTAATGAAATTGATCAGAGGACCACTAATAACCTTGCTGGTAATACAATTTCAAATCCAAGAGAGGAATGCAAAGCTATCACCTTGATAAGTGGACAAGTGGCAAGTATGGAAGCACAAGTTAATGAGGAGCCAGTTGAAAAAGAAGCTCCAGAGGAGAAGAAGGAAGAAGTAGAGCACGTCCCTCCAAAGCATGCAGACAACCCATTCCCAAACTCTCTTGACACTTATCCTACATTGCCAAAGGCTCCTGAGTACAAGCCTTCTCGCGTTAGCTTATCCTTTATCTATTTCGCTTACGTTATTGATCGGAGTGTTGCGCTTTTCGATTTAACGGTTTTGATTTACCCCTTTTTTTCTTCAAAGGCTCCTAGTTATAAACATTTTTCACACTACTATGTATAATAAATTTTATTTCTAGAGGTTGTAATACCTCGCCACCTCTGTTTTATGACTTAAGCATTGGTATGGCGAAATTGTGATCATCAATGGCGCCATCAACATGGTACGCACAATTGTAATCTCAACTCTTTATCACAACTTCGCACAACTAACCAGCAAGTGCACTGGGTCGTCCAAGTAATAAACCTTACGTGAGTAAGGGTCGATCCCACGGAGATTGTTGGTATGAAGTAAGCTATGGTCATCTTGTAAATCTCAGTCAGGCGGATTCAAATGGTTATGGATGATGAATGTTTAAAAGATAAATAAAACATAAAATAAAGATAGAGATACTTATGTAATTCATTGGTGAGAATTTCAGATAAGGGTATGGAGATGCTTTGTCCCTTCTGTCTCTCTACTTTCCTACTGTCTTCGTCCAATCCTTCTTATTCCTTTCCATGGCAAGCTGTATGTTGGGCATCACCGTTTTCAGTGGCTACAATCCCGTCCTCTCAGTTAGGGCTGGAAGTGAGCCGAGCTAGACCAAGCTCAAGCTCGGCTCACGAAAATTGAGCTTGGCTCACGGCTCGGCTCATTAACAATCGAGCTTATTTCTTAAGCTCAAGCTCGGCTCACCAAAAACTCACGAGCTAACTCGAGCTCACGAGCTGGCTCAAATAAGAGAAACATAAATACATAATCTATAATTCTATATCAATAAATTATAAATTTTTTATTTATGTCCTATATTAAAATTATATGTAAAAAATAAATATAAATATTAAATAATTAAGATTATATATATATAATCGAGCCAGCTCACGAGCTAATGAGCTGAGCTTATCCAAGCTCAAGCTCGGTTCATTTAATTTATGAGCTCAATTCCAGGCTCAAGCTTGGCTCACCAGCTCACGAGCTTAGCTTATCGAGCTGTTAACGAGTCGACCTCGAACTGGCTCATGAGCTTACTTGACTTACTTCCAGCCCTACTCTCAGTGAAAATGTTCAACGTACTCTGTCACAGCACGACTATTCATCTGTCGGTTCTCGATCATGTCAGAATAGAATCCAGTGATTCTTTTGCGTCTGTCACTAACGCCCCACAATCACGAGTTTGAAGCTCGTCACAGTCATTCAATCCTTGAATCCTACTCGGAATATCATAGACAAGGTTTAGACTTTCAGGATTCTCAAGAATGCCGCCATCAATTCTAGCTTATACCACGAAGATTCTGATTAAGGAATCCAAGAGATAAACACTCAATCGAAGGTAGAACGGAGGTGGTTGTCAGGCACACGTTCATAGGTGAGAATGATGATGAGTGTCACGGATCATTACATTCATCAAGTTGAAGAACAAGTGATATCTTAGAACAAGAACAAGCTGAATTGAATATAAGAACAATAGTAATTACATTGATACTCGAGGTACAGCAGAGCTCCACACCTTAATCTATGGTGTGTAGAAACTCCACCGTTGAAAATACATAAGAACATGGTCTAGGCATGGCCATGAGGCCAGCCCCAAAACATGATCTAAGGTAGCATGGAACTACTCAAAGATTAGACTCAGATTCCAAAGATCAAAATACAATAGCAAAAGGTCCTATTTATAGAGAACTAGTAGCCTAGGGTTTACAGAAATGAGTAAATGACACAAATATCCACTTCCGGGCCCACTTGGTGTGTGCTTAGGCTGAGCATTAAAGCATTTTCGTGTAGAGACTTTTCCTGGAGTTAAACGCCAGCTTTTGTGCCAGTTTGGGCGTTTAACTCCCATTTTGGTGCCAGTTCCGGCGTTTAACGCTGGGAATTCTGATGCTGACTTTGAATGCCGGTTTGGGCCATCAAATCTTTGGCAAAGTATGGGATATTATATATTTCTGGAAAGCCCTAGATGTCTACTTTCCAACGCAATTGAGAACGCACCAATTGGTCTTCTGTAGCTCCAGAAAATCCACTTAGAGTGCAGGGAGGTCAGAATCCAACAGCATCTACAGTCCTTTTTAACCTCTGAATCAGATTTTTGCTCAGGTCCCTCAATTTCAGCCAGAAAATACCTGAAATCACAGAAAAACACACAAACTCATAGTAAAGTCCAGAAAAGTGAATTTTAAATAAAAACTAATAAAAATATAATAAAAACTAACTAAAATATGCTAAAAACATACTAAAAATAATGCCAAAAAGCGTATAAATTATCCACTCATCTTTTTTCTCTTTTTTTTTTCTTTTTTTTTCGCATATATCTTTTTTTCTGCAAGCTTTTCACTGCTTTTTCTTGCTTCAAGAATCAATTTTATGATTTTTCAGATCATCAGATAACATTTCTCCTTTTCCTTTCATTCTTTCAAGAGCCAACAATTTTAACATTCATAAACAATCAAATTCAAAAATATGCACTGTTCAAGCATTCATTCAGAAAAACAATAGTATTGCCACCACATCAAAATAATTAAACTGTTTTAAAATTCAAAATTCATGTACTTCTTTTTCTTTTTCAATTAAAAACATTTTTCATTTAAGAAAGGTGATGTATTCATTTTCATAGCTTTAAGGCATAGACACTTAGACACTAATGATCATGTAATAAAGACACAAACATAAATAAACATAAAGCACAATTTTCGAAAAACAGGAAAATAAAGAACAAGGAAGTTAAAGAACGGGTCCACCTTAGTAATGACGGCTTGTTCTTCCTCTTGAAGATCTTATGGAGTGCTTGAGCTCCTCAATGTCTCTTCCTTGCCTTTGTTGCTCCTCTCTCATGGTTCTTTGGTCTTCTTTTATTTCATGGAGGAGGATGGAATGCTCTTGGTGCTCCACCCTTAGTTGTCCCATGTTGGAACTTAATTCTCCTAGGGAGGTGTTGATTTCCTCCCAATAGTTTTATGGAGGAAGATGCATCCCTTGAGGTATCTTAGGGATTTCATGATGAGGAAATTCCTCATGCTCTTGTCCATGAGTGGGATCTCTTGTTTGTTCCATCCTTTTCTTAGTGATGGGTTTATCCTCATCAATGAGGATGTCTTCCTCTATGTCAATTCCAGCCGAATTGCAAAGGTGACAAATGAGATGAGGGAAGGATAACCTTGCCATAGTGGAGGACTTGTCCGCCACCTTGTAGAGTTCTTGGGATATAACCTCATGAACTTCCACTTCCTCTCCAATCATGATGCTATGTATCATGATAGCCCGGTCTATAGTAGCTTCGGACCGGTTGCTAGTGGGAATGATTGAGCATTGGATGAACTCCAACCATCCCCTAGCCACGGGCTTGAGGTCATGCCTTCTTAGTTGAACCGGCTTCCCTCTTGAATCTTTCTTCCATTGAGCGCCCTCTTCACATATGTCCATGAGGACTTGGTCCAACCTTTGATCAAAGTTGACCCTTCTAGTGTAGGGGTGTGCATCTCCTTGCATCATAGGCAAGTTGAATGCCAACCTTACATTTTCTGGACTGAAATCTAAGTATTTTCCTCGGACCATTGTAAGCCAATTCTTAGGGTCCGGGTTCACACTTTGATCATGGTTCTTGATGATCCATGCATTAGCGTAGAACTCTTGAACCATTAAGATTCCGACTTGTTGAATGGGGTTGGTAAGAACTTCCTAACCTCTTCTTCGGATCTCATGTCGAATTTCCGGATATTCACTCTTTTTGAGTTTAAAAGGGACCTCGGGGATCACCTTCTTCATGGCCACAACTTCATAGAAGTGGTCTTGATGCACCCTTGAGAGGAATCTCTCCATCTCCCATGACTCGGAGGTGGAAGCTTTTGTCTTCCCTTTCCTCTTTCTAGAGGTTTCTCCGGCCTTAGGTGCCATAAATGGTTATGGAAAAATAAAAAGCAACGCTTTTACCACACCAAACTGATGCACGAAAAACTTGTCTCACAACAAATTTCCTTCGGCAAGTGTACCAAATTTGTCGTCAAGTAAAAACTCACAATAGAGTGAGGTCGAATCCCACAAGGATTGATTGATCAAGCAACTTTAATTAGAGGACTGTTCTAGTTGAGCGAATCCAGAATTTGAGTTGAGAATTGCAGAAAATAAAATGGCGGGAAGGTAATTGATAGGAAAGTAAATGCTAGAATTATAGATCTGAAAGTAAATGACTGAAGGTAAATTGCAGAATTGTAAATGGGAATGGGGGAATTGCTCATTAAAGTAAATAATAGAAATTAAAGAGAATGGGTAAGATCAGAAATGGGGAGTTCATTGGGCATGTTGCGTTCTCCGGATCAATTTCATTTTCATCTCTTCCTCAATCAATGCACTCATTGATCTCCTTGGCAATCTTAAGTGATTGAATTACAATTTCTTGTAATTCAATCTCTCAAATCTTGATCAATAGCCAATTCCTTGGTCAATTGCTCATGAGAAGAGATGATGTATGGTCACTGATTATACCACATGCATTTCCCAAACCAAGTGTTGAGAGGATTATAGTCACATATCCATCCAAACCTAATTTGGTCCAGCATGAGAAAGCAATTCTAGCTTGATCTCTTCATTCCTCTTTCAAGGTTCAGAAGAGATCCAAGTATGAATAGCTTCTTTTACAAGATAACTACTCAATTGGATGAAGATCGAAAGCTTTCAAGTAAAATCAAGAGAAAAGATAGAAGAAGAATAATGAAAACTAGTATTGATCCATCAAATTACAACAGAGCTCCCTAACCCAATGACAGGGGTTTAGTTGTTCATAGCTCTGGAAAATGAAAACAAAGATGGAGAATACATGATGAAAACTTAGAAGTGCAGAGAAAGTAAATACAGAGAGTAATTCTATGCTAAGAGTCTCCCTATAATTTCCAACTCTCTAAAATATTTTAAAGCTACTCCTATATATACTACTCTTCTGTTCTTCTAGTTAATTCTTCAAGTCTTGGGCCTTTGGATCTTGAGTTTGAAGCAGTTCTCTTTTTCATTGGGCTTAGCTTTTACTTGCAGAGAGAAAGTATGAAGTGGGCAGTGGCTTTGGCTCAGGAAGTTAGTGGTGTTAACGTTCAGTGAAAATATGGGTTCGAGAACGTTAGTGACAATCACCTTTTTCACTAACGTTCCTTACCAAAGTTAAAAGCCACGTTAACCTCAACGTTAGTGGCACAAACGTTGCCACTAACGTTTCCACTATGTCCTTCGCACACGTTATTGGGACTCAACTTTCCCAATAACGTCGAGAAGCCTCCCCCTTCCCTACGTTAGAGTCCACGTTAACTAGGTTAACGTGGGAGTTAACGTGGCTCATGGTGGCATGTGTGGCTACTTCCAACGTTAGTGACAATGTTGGGTGTCACTAACGTTGTCGACCACTTTGTTCCTTCACGTTAGCTTCCACGTTAACTAGGTTAACGTGGGAGTTAACGTGGCTTAATGTGCTTTGGCCAACGTTAGTTACAATGTTGAGTGTCACTAACGTTGGCTCCCCCCCCCCCTTTCTTCTTAACGTTAGAGGCAACGTTAACTAAGTTAACGTGGACTCTAACGTGGCCACTCATGATCTTGGTCCAACGTTAGTGATAATGTTAAGTGTCACTAACGTTGGCTCCATTTCTTTACTTCCACGTTAGAGTTCACGTTAACTTAGTTAACGTGACTCTTAACGTGGGCAATGATGGCTTCGAGAGTGTTATTGGCAATCACTTTTCTCATTAACTTTGCAAGTTACTCCCATTCCACGTTAGTGTTAACGTTAGTGTAACTAACGTAGCCACTAATGTGGTTCTTCTTTGCTTCCTTTGTCCTGAAATCAAGCAATAACATTTATCAAAGTTCTAGTCCAAGTCATGGGAAATGCAACATCTAATTTTGTCCTTAAATTCATGCAAAATCCTCATGAAATCATGTAAAGTGCACAATGTATGCTTGAATCAAGATGTAAGTGAATATCTACCCAAAACTAGCTTATTTCCTAAGGAAATGCATGAAACTATCCTAAAAACAGTAAAGAAAAGGTCAGTGAAACTGGCTAAAATGCCCTGGCATCACAACACCAAACTTAAAGCTTGCTTGTCCCTAAGCAAGTACTGGAACAAGAGAATGATGAATGGAATGCCAAGAGAAATGGGTCATTCTTGTGGAAGTCATGTCCCTGGTTTTATGGTGGTTTCATGCATAGCAACTTAGGCTCATTCATGGCTTTCAGACCTTTATCATGTCCTAGAATACTCACTCGTTATTGCATCCCATGAGACTTTTATTCATTGATCCTTTTGTTGTTATTTGAGGGCTTATTTTTGTTCTTAAGCTAAGTGCTCTGTAAGGGGGCAACTCTTTAAAATAAGCTTTCAGCCAAC
>NC_029785.2:58756667-58759049 GCF_000816755.2 Arachis ipaensis
CATTTGTCACTGATTGAGTTCCTACAAATGCTTATCTTGACGTTCTTGCCTCTCAGTAACTTGGTGGATGGTTTGAGTGAGCTGGGAGTATTATTCCTGTTGCTGCTCCATTTGTTGTTTCTTCCACTCTTCTTGTTGGCTCATCCAGTTCAATATTTGCTCTTGTCCTTCCATATGTCTCATCCCCAAATCTTCGATAGCTCTTAGAAGGTGATTCATATTCAAATCTGCTGGGTAAGGATGCTCTCCCTGTTGATATTCTTCCTGATGAGACTCCTCTTGGTGAGCTCCTTCCTTTGCTTTTAGTTTCCCTATTTGTGGCCTTCTTTGTTGCTGAGCAGGTGTAGTATAGGCCATATGCTGGGTTGTCATTAGCCTCCCTGGGTTAACCCAGTCTGGATTACTATCTTCAAAGACCACCTTGGCCTTTGTGCACAATCGGAGAATGGTGCTGGGGTACCAAAGCTTGGCACCTGATTCAAGCTTCTCAGCTAAATCTTGAATTCCCTCAGCTATAAGTTCATGCACGTTGATTTCTCCACCTTGTACTAGGCAATGTACCATAGTTGCTCGATTAATATTTACCTCTGAATTATTTGCAGCTGGGAGAATAGACCTCCTTACGAGTTCAAACCACCCCTTGGCTTCTGGGCTAAGGTCTCCCCTCTTGATGAACCGAGGTCTCCCATCTCCATACCTCTCCCAGTCAGCTGCTATAACACAGATGTCAGTCACTATCTCGGTGAGCTCATCATTGTCTTGGCTTTTACTTATCCTTGCATGATAGCTAGGCTCATCAAAGTGTGGTGATTTCAGGTGAAGAGTTCTTATTATAGCATTTGGGCTGAAGTCTACCTCCTTTCCCCTTACATAGCTTTTGAAGATTGGGGCTCTGGTTTTGTCTTCTCTGACCATATTTGCGTAGAACTCTTTGATGAGGTTTGCATTGATCTTCCCCTCTGGATTGGTGAGCAATTGCCACCCTCTTTCTTCAATCTTCTCCCGAATCTGTGGGCATTCGTCTTCATTGATTTGGAAGGTTAACTCGGGCAGTATCTTTTTGAGCTTTATCCGCTCAAATTCTCATTCATGGAAGGCAGTCTTGAATCTCTTCTCGTCGAAGGGAATGTTCTCTGTTGGTTCCTTCCTCTTCTGCCTCTTGGAGCTTGATGATGCCATGAATGAAGTTAAAGTAAAAGGGTGTAGTGAAGGGAAGAGATGTGGGATTTAGAGAGTGGGAAGTTGAAGAATTGGTTGCTGGAAAGAGAAGTGCAAGGGGTATGAATTTCGAATGTGGAGATGGTGTGGATTTGGTTCACTTATATAGAGAAGTGATGAAGAGATGAAAGGTGTGGATTGATAGGATTGGTGTATGATGAACGGATGGGGTTTTATATGGAGTACGCACAGGATTCTCAACTTTATGATGGAGTTGGTTCGCTTTCCAAGTTTGTTCTTCCTCCAATGTTGCATGGCAACCATTCCCAATGCATTCCCCCTTGAGGCACGTGTGTAGTGCCCTCTTCATGAAGTGGCCGAACCTTTCCCATTAAATTGTCCAATCAATCTCTTTCAATGCTCCTTTCCTTTCCCTATAAAGATCAAACAAGAAAAGTAAAAAAATTAATTTAGATTTTTACGGCTAAAATAATAAAGAGAAGAAAAGATTAGATTATTTATTCATGAACTCCAACTAACTAACTAACTGTGTATCCCTTTATGCATTTTGGTGGCACCATGGGGTGACACCAAACTTAGTTTGAAGCATTGTGATGAAAAGTTATGTTCAAAGCTCCAAGACTAGAATGCTCTCTGTTGCATTCATGCTTTTTTGGTACGCTTTGAACACCAAACTTGTTCTTCACTATATACTGCAATATAAGGACTTCACCAAGTTTGGGTTGGAATTTATGAATATTGACTTATTCACTAGTAAAAGCTAATAAAACATGGGTTGCCTCCCACGAAGCGCTTCTTTAGCGTCACTAGCTTGACGTTTCTCCTTCATCAGGGTGGTTGATAATGCTTCAAGTCCTCCCCTCTTGCCTTGGACTTATATCCATTGGTTGTATCAATGATCTCTACATGTTCCAAGAAAAGAACTCTGTTGATAGTGAAGACCTTAGGTAACTGAGATGGTACAGTGGGGAGATTAGGGGGAATTCTGGGAAGTAAGCTGAAATCACTTTATCTCCTGGAGAGAGGCCTTCCGTAGGGATATTCTTGTTCCTCCACCCCCTTGGTACCTTCTTCTTTGTCCCTTTTGATGCTTCCCTGTTCTTGGCGACTTCTTCTTTTAAGTGAATTTTGTTGTTGCTTCACATGCCTCTGGTGGTTTAGGTTCCTCCAGCTTCTCCTTGAGCTGTGACAATTACTGTTTGC
>NC_029785.2:58759083-58772435 GCF_000816755.2 Arachis ipaensis
GCACTGCACTCCTTGTTCATCACTATAGTTTGGCTTCCCTTGAGTGAGCTTTTCCTGGGAAGCAACTCTTTCATGTACTTGATGAATGCAGGCATTTGTTGGATAGTCTTGATGAATGGTACGTTCACATGCAGAGATGCAAATAAGTCAAGAAGTCTTGAGTATATTCTCCTCTCCACAGCTCCCTTGACCAGTTGGGGAAAAGGTGCATAGAGTCTCAGCAACTCCTGTTTTGAGATTTCTGGTTCTTGGTAATCTTTATCCACCTCCTCTACTGAGGTATCTTCAGGTTATTCTGACAGCTTGCTTGGCTTGTCCTCAGTCTCCTTATCACTTATAGTGACCATCTTGCAATCTTCCTATCTTACCTTCTTTGTTTCACCTCTCGAATTCTTCTCTGTGTCACTTGGGAATCCATCTGTGGGTTTGGGAATTTTCTCAGAGAAATATCCTACTTGAGATTCCAACCTCATGATTGTGTCTCCCTAGTTCTTGAAACTGGCTCGCACTTTCTCCTTGAAGACCTTGTTGTCTTGAATCTCCTTGCTTAGGCCTTCAAGTAGATTCTTAATCCTTGAGATTCTTTCATCAAATGATGACAGGTCAGGCTGAGTAGGGTTATTCTGGCCTTGATATGAATGTGGGGAGTTGTTGTTATGGGGGTGTTGATATGGTCTAGATGTGAAGTGTTGGGTGGCTGCATTGTTTGGATTTGGGTGTCTTTGATCAAGGCTTTAGTCTTGTTGATTTCTCCACCCAAAGTTTGGGTGATTCCTCCATCCAGGGTTGTAGGTCTTGGAGTATGGATCATGGTTTTGCCTAGGTGAATTCCCAATGTAGTTGGCTTGCTCTTGACTACCCTCTGCTTCTTCATTCACTCCTTATTGGGTTGTTCATGAAGTGGATACTGCTACTACTTGGTTCCTCTCCATCTTCTTGGTGAGGTCAGCCAGCTGCTGGGTAATGAGCTTGTTTTGGGCCAGCAGAGCATCTACATTGTTTAGCTCCATTACTCCTCTTGTGTTCCCTCTTTCGGAAGCATAGAAGTAGTCGTTCTCTGCTACTGTTTCAATGACATCTATGGCTTCCTCAATAGTCTTTTTCTTGTTCAAAGATCCTCCGAATGAATGGCCTACGGCCTTCTTTGACTCATAAGAGAGCCCTTCATAGAAAATGTGCAGCTGCACCCATTCATTGAACATATCTGGTGGGCACCTCCTTGTTAGGTCTTTAAACCTCTCCCATGCTTCATATAGAGTCTCACCATCTTGTTGCCTGAAAGTTTGGACTTCAGCTCTCAGCCTATTGATTTGTTGAGGGGGGTAAAATCTTGCTAAGAATTTGTTCACCACGTCTTCCCAAGTTGTCAAGCTTTCCCTTGGGAAAGATTCCAGCCACTTGGCTGCCTTATCCTTGAGTGAAAATGGAAATAAGAGCAGTCTATAGGCGTCAGGATGAACACCATTAGACTTCACTGTGTAACATATTCTCAGGAAGGTGGTTAGATGTTGATTGGGGTCCTCTTGGATACTCCCTCCGAACGAACAGTTGTTCTGAACAAGGTTGATGAGCTGTAGCTTCAGTTCAAAATTGTTGGCATGGATGGTTGGCTTTTGAATGCTACTTCCACAGTTCCCTGGGTTTGGATTGATGTAAGAGCCTAAAACTCTTCTATCCTCCCCAGCATGATTTGCTCGACCTCCTCTGCCATGGTTGTGAGCCTCTTCTTCATGATGGGTTTCCATGTTTTCTTCCATGTTTGGTTCAAAGTATTCCTCAAAGTGTTCCTCCTCTTCTTCAGCACCAACTACACGTTTTTCTCTTGCCTCCCTCCTTAGTCTAAGGAACATTCTCTCAGGTTCAGAATCAAAGGAAGTTGAAGCCCCGCTTCTTCTCCCTGTCATACAACCAACAAGTACAAGCAAAGAGAATAGGTGCAGAAAGTATATCTGTCAGAATTACTATTAGTGTGAGTGATGCAATATATCAAACAGTTAGTGGGTTAGTGAGATGAATAGTAAATAACAAAGAAAAAGTAAGGGGGAAGGGAAGAAGTTATCTAAAACAGAAAGTAAATGACTCAAACAGAAATTTAAATCAAACAAAAATAAAATGCTCAATCTAGTTATCCTCCAATCTAATCATTGTTGATGCACAATCAATCCCTGGCAACGGCGCCATAAACTTGTTTCACCTCTCGAATTCTTCTCTGTGTCACTTGGGAATCCATCTGTGGGTTTGGGAATTTGCTCTGAGAGATATCCTACTTGAGATTCCAACCTCTTGATTGTGTCTCCCTGGTTCTTGAAACTGGCTCGCACTTTCTCCTTGAAGACCTTGTTGTCTTGAATCTCCTTGCTTAGGCCTTCAAGTAGATTCTTAATCCTTGAGATTCTTTCATTAAATGATGACAGGTCAGGCTGAGTAGGGTTATTCTGGCCTTGATATGAATGTGGGGAGTTGTTGTTATGGGGGTGTTGATATGATCTAGATGTGAAGTGTTGGGTGGCTGCATTGTTTGGATTTGGGCGTCTTTGATCAAGGCTTTAGTCTTATTGATTTTCCCACCCAAAGTTTGGGTGATTCCTCCATCCAGGGTTGTAGGTCTTGGAGTATGGATCATGGTTTTGCCTAGGTGAATTCCCAATGTAGTTGGCATGCTCCTGACTACCCTTTGCTTCTTCATTCACTCCTTATTGGGTTGTTGATGAAGTGGATACTCCTGCTACTTGGTTCCTCTCCATCTTCTTGGTGAGGTCAGCCAGCTGCTGGGTAATGAGCTTGTTTTGGGCCAGCAGAGCATCTACATTGTTTAGCTCCATTACTCCTCTTGTGTTCCCTCTTTCGGAAGCATAGAAGTAGTTGTTCTCTGCTACTGTTTCAATGACATCTATGGCTTCCTCAATAGTCTTCTTCTTGTTCAAAGATCCTCCGGATGAATGGTCTACGGCCTTCTTTGACTCATAAGAGAGCCCTTCATAGAAAATGTGCAGCTGCACCCATTCATTGAACATATCTGGTGGGCACCTCCTTGTTAGGTCTTTAAACATCTCCCATGCTTCATATAGAGTCTCACCATCTTGTTGCCTGAAAGTTTGGACTTCAGCTCTCAGCCTATTGATTCGTTGAGGAGGGTAAAATCTTGCTAAGAATTTGTTCACCACGTCTTCCCAAGTTGTCAAGCTTTCCCTTGGGAAAGATTCCAGCCACTTGGCTGCCTTATCCTTGAGTGAAAATGAAAATAAGAGCAGTCTATAGGCGTCAGGATGAACACCATTAGACTTCACTGTGTCACATATTCTCAGGAAGGTGGTTAGATGTTGATTGGGGTCCTCTTGGACACTCCCTCCGAACGAACAGTTGTTCTGAACAGGGGTGATGAGCTGTGGCTTCAGTTCAAAATTGTTGGCATGGATGGTTGGCTTTTGAATGCTACTTCCACAGTTCCCTGGGTTTGGATTGATGTAAGAGCCTAAAACTCTTCTATCCTCCCCAGCATGATTTGCTCGACCTCCTCTGCCATGGTTGTGAGCCTCTTCTTCATGATGGTTTTCCATGTTTTCTTCCATGTTTGGTTCAAAGTATTCCTCAAAGTGTTCCTCCTCTTCTTCAGCACCAACTACACGTTTTTCTCTTGCCTCCCTCCTTAGTCTAGGGAACATTCTCTCAGGTTCAGAATCAAAGGAAGTTGAAGCCCTGCTTTTTCTCCCTGTCATACAACCAACAAGTACAAGCAAAGAGAATAGGTACAGAAAGTATATCTGCCAGAATTACTATTAGTGTGAGTGATGCAATATATCAAACAGTTAGTGGGTTAGTGAGATGAATAGTAAATAACAAAGAAAAAATAAGGGGGAAGGGAAGAAGTTATCTAAAACAGAAAGTAAATAACTCAAACAGAAATTTAAATCAAACAAAAATAAAATGCTCAATCTAGTTATCCTCCAATCTAATCATTGTTGATGCACAATCAATCCCTGGCAACGACACCATAAACTTGTTTCACCTCTCGAATTCTTCTCTGTGTCACTTGGGAATCCATCTGTGGGTTTGGGAATTTGCTCAGAGAGATATCCTACTTGAGATTCCAACCTCTTGATTGTGTCTCCCTGGTTCTTGAAACTGGCTCGCACTTTCTCCTTGAAGACCTTGTTGTCTTGAATCTCCTTGCTTAGGCCTTCAAGTAGATTCTTAATCCTTGAGATTCTTTCATCAAATGATGACAGGTCAGGCTGAGTAGGGTTATTCTGGCCTTGATATGAATGTGGGGAGTTGTTGTTATGGGTGTGTTGATATGGTCTAGATGTGAAGTGTTGGGTGGCTGCATTGTTTGGATTTGGGCGTCTTTGATCAAGGCTTTAGTCTTGTTGATTTCCCCACCCAAAGTTTGGGTGATTCCTCCATCCAGGGTTGTAGGTCTTGGAGTATGGATCATGGTTTTGCCTAGGTGAATTCCCAATGTAGTTGGCTTGCTCCTGACTACCCTCTGCTTCTTCATTCACTCCTTATTGGGTTGTTGATGAAGTGGATACTGCTTCTACTTGGTTCCTCTCCATCTTCTTGGTGAGGTCAGCCAGCTGCTGGGTAATGAGCTTGTTTTGGGCCAGCAGAGCATCTACATTGTTTAGCTCCATTACTCCTCTTGTGCGATTTGCTCGACCTCCTCTGCCATGGTTGTGAGCCTCTTCTTCATGATGGTTTTCCATGTTTTCTTCCATGTTTGGTTCAAAGTATTCCTCAAAGTGTTTCTCCTCTTCTTCAGCACCAACTACACGTTTTTCTCTTGCCTCCCTCCTTAGTCTAAGGAACATTCTCTCAAGTTCAGAATCAAAGGAAGTTGAAGCCCCGCTTCTTCTCCCTGTCATACAACCAACAAGTACAAGCAAAGAGAATAGGTGCAGAAAGTATATCTGTCAGAATTACTATTAGTGTGAGTGATGCAATATATCAAACAGTTAGTGGGTTAGTGAGATGAATAGTAAATAACAAAGAAAAAGTAAGGGGGAAGGGAAGAAGTTATCTAAAACAGAAAGTAAATGACTCAAACAGAAATTTAAATCAAACAAAAATAAAATGCTCAATCTAGTTATCCTCCAATCTAATCATTGTTGATGCACAATCAATCCCCGGCAACGGCGCCATAAACTTGATGCACGGAAAACTTGTCTCACAACAAATTTCCTTCGGCAAGGGTACCGAATTTGTCGTCAAGTAAAAACTCACAATAGAGTGAGGTCGAATCCCACAAGGATTGATTGATCAAGCAACTTTAATTAGAGGACTGTTCTAGTTGAGCGAATCCAGAATTTGAGTTGAGAATTGCAGAAAATAAAATGGTGGGAAGATAATTGACAAGAAAGTAAATGCTAGAATTATAGATCTGAAAGTAAATGACTGAAGGTAAATTGCAGAATTGTAAATGGGAATGGGGGAATTGCTCATTAAAGTAAATAATAAAAATTAAAGAGAATGGGTAAGATCAGAAATGGGGAGTTCATTGGGCTTAGGAGATGTTGCATTCTCCGGATCAATTTCAGAGAAAAGATAGAAGAAGAATAATGAAAACTAGTATTGATCCATCAAATTACAACAGAGCTCCCAAACCCAATGACAGGGGTTTAGTTGTTCATAGCTCTGGAAAATGAAAACAAAGATGGAGAATACATGATGAAAACTTAGAAGTGCAGAGAAAGTAAATACAGAGAGTAATTCTACGCTAAGAGTCTCCCTATAATTTCCAACTCTCTAAAATATTTCAAAGCTACTCCTATATATACTACTCTTCTATTTTTCTAGTTGATTCTTTAAGTCTTGGGCCTTTGGATCTTGAGTTTGAAGTAGTTCTCTTTTTCATTGGGCTTAGCTTTTACTTGCAGAGAGAAAGTATGAAGTGGGCAGGGGCTTTGGCTCAGGAAGTTAGTGGTGTTAACGTTCAGTGAAAATATGGGTTCGAGAACGTTAGTGACAATCACCTTTTTCACTAACGTTCCTTACCAAAGTTAAAAGCCACGTTAACCTCAACGTTAGTGGCACAAACATTGCCACTAACGTTTCCACTATGTCCTTCGCACACGTTATTGGGACTCAACTTTCCCAATAACGTTGAGAAGCCTCCCCGTTCCCTACGTTAGAGTCCACGTTAACTTAGTTAACGTGGCTATTTTAACGTAGGCTTGCCATCCTTCGAGAACGTTAGTGACACTTACCATTGTCACTAACGTTCCAAATTGCCCCTATTTTCCACGTTAGAGTCACGTTAACTAGGTTAACGTGGCTTCCAACGTGGCCTTACTAGCCATCTCCAACGTTAGTGACAAAGTTGAGTGTCACTAACGTCCCATTCCATGTCAGTGTTAACGTTAGTGTAACTAACGTAGCCACTAATGTGGTTCTTCTTTGCTTCCTTTGTCCTGAAATCAAGCAATAACGTGCATTAAAGTTCTAGTCCAAGTCATGGGAAATATAACATCCAATTTTGTCCTTAAATTCATGCAAAATCCTCATGAAATCATGTAAAGTGCACAATGTATGCTTGAATCAAGATGTAAGTGAATATCTACCCAAAACTAGCTTATTTCCTAAGGAAATGCATGAAACTACCCTAAAAACAGTAAAGGAAAGGTCAGTGAAACTGGCCAAAATGCCCTGGCATCACAAACTTAGAAGGTTTGCTCGTCCTCGAGCAAAAGAAGAAAGAAAAGAGTAGAAGAAGAAGAAAAATGGAGGAGATGGAGGAGGCTTTGTGGTTCGGCCAAGGGGGAGAAATGGTGTTGAAGTTGTGTGAAAATGAAGGAGTGAAGATGGGTTTATATAGGAGTTGAGAGGGGTGTAGGGTTCGGCTAGTATGGGTAGGTTTGGGAGGGAAAGTGGTTTGAATTTGGATGGTGAGGTAGGTGGGGTTTTATGAAGGATGGATGTGAGTGGTGAAGAGAATGGTGGGATTTGATAGGTGAGGGTTTTTGGGGAAGAGGTATTGAGGTGATTGGTGAATGGGTGAAGAAGAGAGAGAGAGGTGAGGTAGGTGGGGATCCTGTGGGGTCCACAGATCCTGAGGTGTCAAGGATAGCTCATCCCTGCACCGAGTGGCATGCAAAAACGCCCTTGCTGCCAATTCTGGCGTTAAACGCCGGGCTGCTACCCTTTTCTGGCGTTTAACGCCAGCTCCTTGCCCATTCCTGGCGTTAAACGCCCATTTGCTGCCCTTACTGGCGTTTAAATGCCAGCAAGCATTTCCTCCAGGGTGTGCTATTTTTTTCTCTTTTTTTCATTCTGTTTTTGCTTTTTCAATTGTTTTTGTGACTTCACATGATCATCAACCTACAGAAAACATAAAATAATAATGGAAAATAGATAAATATAATATTGGGTTGCCTCCCAACAAGTGCTTCTTTAATGTCAGTAGCTTGACAGTGGGCTCTCATGGAGCCTCACAGATGTTCAGAGCAATGTTGGAACCTCCCAACACCAAACTTAGAGTTTGGTTGTGGCCTCCCAACACCAAACTTAGAGTTTGACTGTGGGGGATCTGTTTGACTCTGTTTTGAGAGAAGCTCTTCATGCTTCCTCTCCATGGTTACAGAGGGATATCCTTGAGCCTTAAACACAAGGGATTCTTCATTCACTTGAATGATCAATTCTCCTCTGTCAACATCAATCACAGCTTTTGCTGTGGCTAGGAAGGGTCTGCCAAGGATGATGGATTCATCCATGCACTTCCCAGTCTCTAGGACTATGAAATCAGCAGGGATGTAGTGGTCTCCAACCTTTACCAACACATCCTCTACAAGTCCATAAGCCTGTTTCTAAATCCAATGGAATCTCTATTGTCTAATTATAAGCCTCAGATTCCCATGGTTCCTCATTAGGGAACTCATTAGAGGCCAGTGGACGTCCATTGAGGTCTTCCTCAGTGGCGATCACTGCCTCTTCCTCCTCTCCAAATTGGGCCATGTTGATTGTGTTTATGGCCTTGCACTCTCCTTTTGGGTTCTCTTCTGTATTGCTTGGAAGAGTACTAGGAGGGAGTTCAGTAACTTTCTTGCTCAGCTGACCCACTTGTGCCTCCAAATTTCTAATGGAGGACCTTGTTTCAGTCATGAAACTTTGAGTGGCTTTAATTAGATCAGAGACCATGGTTGCTAAGTCAGAGTGGCTCTGCAGGCTTTGAGAAATCATATTGATTTGCTGAGTCAATATTTTGTTCTGAGCCAATACGGCATTCAGAGTGTCAATCTCAAGAACTCCTTTCTTCTGACTTGTCCCATTATTCACAGGATTCCTTTCAGAGGTGTACATGAATTGGTTATTTGCAACCATTTCAATGAGTTCTTGAGCTTCTGCAGGCGTCTTCTTCAAATGAAGAGATCCTCCAGCAGAGCTATCCAATGACATCTTGGATAGTTCAGACAGACCATCATAGAAGATTCCTATGATGCTCCATTCTGAAAGCATGTCAGAAGGGCATCTTCTGATTAATTGCTTGTATCTCTCCCAAGCTTCATAGAGGGACTCACCATCCTTCTGTCTAAAGGTTTGGACTTCCACTCTAAGCTTGCTCAATTTTTGAAGTGGAAAGAACTTTGCCAAGAAGGCATTGACTAGCTTTTCCTAAGAGTTCAGGCTTTCTTTAGGTTGTGAATCCAACCATGTCCTAGCTCTGTCTCTTACAGCAAAAGGAAAAAGCATAAGTCTGTAGACCTCAGGGTCAACCCCATTGGTCTTGACAGTGTTACAGATTTGCAAGAATTCAGCTAAGAACTGATGAGGATCTTCCAATAGAAGTCCATGAAACTTGCAATTCTGTTGCATTAGAGAAACTAATTGAGGCTTAAGCTCAAAGTTGTTTGCTCCAATGGCAAGGATTGAGATGCTTCTCCTATAGAAATCAGGAGTAGGTGCAGTAAAGTCACCAAGCACCTTCCTTGCATTGTTGGCATTGTTGTTGTTTTCGACTGCCATGGTTTCTTCTTCTTTGAAGAGTTCTGTTAGGCCCTCTAAAGAGAATTGTTCTTTAGCTTCTCTTAGCTTTCTCTTCAAGGTCCTTTCAGGTTCAGGATCAGCTTGAACAAGATAAAGCTGATCAAGTATGCCTTTATCTTTATTCCTGCTCATATGAAAGAGAAGAGAACAAAAAAATAGGGAATCCTCTATGTCAAAGTATAGAGATTCCTTGAGGTGTCAGGAAAAGAAGAATAGAAGGAGGAGGTAGAAGAATTCGAACTTATCAAGAGAGATAAAATTTGAATTATTGATAATGGAGGAGTGTTAGTCCTTAAATAGAAGGATGTGAGAAGAGGGGAAGAATTTTCGAAAATTAATTAAAAAATTTTAAAAAGAAATTTGAAAATTTGATTGAGATTTTCGAAAACTAAGAGTGGGAAAGAAATAAAGTGATTTTTGAAAAAGATTTTGAATTAGAAAAAGATATGATTGAAAAAATTAATTTTGAAAAAGATGTGATTGAAAAGATATGTTTGAAAAGATATGACTGAAAATCAATTTAGAAAAAGAAAATTTTTTAAAATTAAAGTTGATTACTTGACTATCAAGAAATTAAAAGATATGATTTTAAAATTTATAGTTTGATCCTTTCTTAATAGGCAAGTAACAACTTGAAAATTTTGAAGTAAATCTTTAATTGAAGCAAGGATTTTTGAAAATAGTAAAAATAAATATAAAATAGAAAGAAATTGATTTTGAAAGAGATATGATTGAAAAGATATGATTTGAAAAATATTTGATTTTGAAAAAAAATGAAAACTTGAAAAAAAATTGTGAATTAAATACAAAATCTTCCCTCTAGTGTCATCCTGGCGTTAAACGCCTAGAATGGTGCCCATTCTGGCGTTAAATGCCCAGTTTTACGCCCACATCTCTACCTTTTTGGGCGTTAAACGCCCAGCCAGGTGCCCTAGCTGGCGTTTAAACGCCAGTTTTCCTTCTTCACTGGGCGTTTTGAACGCCCAGCTTTTTCTGTTTGATTCCTCTGCTGAATGTTCTGAATCTTCAATTCTCTGTATTATTGACTTGAGAAGACATAGTTTAAAAATATTTTTTTGAATTTTTGATGATGAGAAATAATAAAAAATGCAACTAAGATCAAATAAACAATGCATGCAAGACACCAAACTTAAAAGTTTGTATACTAAGGACTATGACAATGTAAAAATGCATATGAAAAATAATAAAACACACAAAACAAGAGAATTTAAAGATCAGAGCAAGAAAATCATCAACAACAACTTGAAGACTAATGAAGACACATGCATGTAATTTTCGAAAAATGCAAGAAAAATAGAAACATGCAATTAACACCAAACTTAAAAATTAATACTAGACTCAAACAAGAAACATAAAATTATTTTTGATTTTATAATTTTATAATTTTTTTGTGATTTTCGAAACTTGAGTGGAAAAGAAAATAGAAGGGATTCAAAATTTTTAATAAGAATTCCAGGAATCATTGCAATGCTAGTCTAAGACTCCGGTCCAGGAATTAGACATGGCTTACTAGCCAGCCAAGCTTTTAATGAAAGCTCCGGTCCAAAATACTAGACATGGCCAATGGCCAGCCAAGATTTAGCAGATCATTGCTAACAACAGCAAAATTGATAAAAATCAACAAGCTCTTGTGATGATAAGTTGAAACCTCGGTCCAAAAGATTAGACATGGTTTCACAACCAGCCAGACTTCAACAAATCATCATGAAACTCTAGAATTCATTCTTAAAAACTCTGAAGAACAAAATAGAAAATCTTTTTGTATTTTTGAAAAAAAGAAATTTCGAAAAATAAAAAGAAAAAGTACCTAATCTAAGCAACAAGATGAACCGTCAGTTGTCCAAACTCGAACAATCCCCGGCAACGACGCCAAAAACTTGGTATGGCGAAATTGTGATCATCAATGGCGCCATCAACATGGTATGCACAATTTTAATCTCAACTCTTTATCACAACTTCGCACAACTAACCAGCAAGTGCACTGGGTCGTCCAAGTAATAAACCTTACGTGAGTAAGGGTCGATCCCACGGAGATTGTTGGTATGAAGCAAGCTATGGTCATCTTATAAATCTCAGTCAGGCGGATTCAAATGGTTATGGATGATGAATGTTTAAAAGATAAATAAAACATAAAATAAAGATAGAGATACTTATGTAATTCATTGGTGAGAATTTCAGATAAGGGTATGGAGATGCTTTGTCCCTTCCGTCTCTCTGCTTTCCTACTGTCTTCATCCAATCCTTCTTACTCGTTTCCATGGCAAGCTGTATGTTGGGCATCACCGTTGTCAGTGGCTACAATCCCGTCCTCTCAGTGAAAATGTTCAACGCACTCAGTCACAGCACGGCTATTCATCTGTCGGTTCTCGATCATGTCGGAATAGAATCCAATGATTCTTTTGCGTCTGTCACTAACGCCCCACAATCACGAGTTTGAAGCTTGTCACAGTCATTCAATCCTTGAATCCTACTCGGAATACCACAGACAAGGTTTAGACTTTCCGGATTCTCAAGAATGCCGCCATCAATTCTAGCTTATACCACGAAGATTCTGATTAAGGAATCCAAGAGATAAACACTCAACCGAAGGTAGAACGGAGGTGGTTGTTAGGCACACGTTCATAGGTGAGAATGATGATGAGTGTCACGGATCATCACATTCATCAAGTTGAAGAACAAGTGATATCTTAGAACAAGAACAAGCTGAATTGAATAGAAGAACAATAGTAATTGCATTGATACTCGAGGTACAGCAGAGCTCCACACCTTAATCTATGGTGTGTAGAAACTCCACCGTTGAAAATACATAAGAACATGGTCTAGGCATGGCCATGAGGCCAGCCCCAAAACGTGATCTAAGGTAGCATAGAACTACTCAAAGATTAGACTCAGATTCCAAAGATCAAAATACAATAGCAAAAGGTCATATTTATAGAGAACTAGTAGCCTAGGGTTTACAGAAATGAGTAAATGACATAAATATCCACTTCCGGGCCCACTTGATGTGTGCTTGGGCTGAGCATTGAAGCATTTTCGTGTAGAGACTTTTCCTGGAGTTAAACGCCAGCTTCTGTGCCAGTTTGGGCGTTTAACTCCCATTTTGGTGCCAGTTCTGGCGTTTAACGCTGGGAATTCTGATGCTGACTTTGAACGCCGGTTTGGGCCATCAAATATTTAACAAAGTATGGACTATTATATATTGCTGGAAAGCCTTGGATGTCTACTTTCCAACGCAATTGATAGCGCGCCAATTGGGCTTCTGTAGCTCCAGAAAATTCACTTAGAGTGCAGGGAGGTCAGAATCCAACAGCATCTGCAGTCCTTTTTAGCCTCTGAATCAGATTTTTGCTCAGGTCCCTCAATTTCAGCCAAAAAATACCTGAAATCATAGAAAAACATACAAACTCATAGTAAAGTCTAGAAAAGTGAATTTTAAATAAAAACTAATAAAAATATAATAAAAACTAACTAAAACATGCTAAAAACATACTAAAAACAATGCCAAAAAGCGTATAAATTATCCGCTCATCAAGCATACGACTCTATTTTAGAGTCGGTGACCTGACGCCTTTGGCTAGGGGATGGCACCATTTTATTCGCTGGTCTATTATGCCCACAAGCAACCGGTCCGAGTGTACTGTGGACCGAGCCATCATGATCACTGCATTTTGTTGGGAGAGCCAGTGGAGGTGGCGGACGTTATTGCCCAGCAGATTTACCATATCGCCGCCAACACCAAAGAGAATGCCAAGTTGGGCTTCCCATATCTCATCTTTCGCCTCTGTGAGGCTGCTAGGGTGAATGATTTCCCTATTCCAGTCGAGAAGCCCATCACAAAGAAGACTATGGAACTGGTAAGGGACTATCAGAGACTCCCAAGAGTCGAACAGCCTGAAGAAAGAGCTTAAGAGGAGCAGCCACTGCCTCAGGAACACTACTTTCCTCCTCAAGATTACTGGCAGCAGCTCCCATCCTCCATGGAGTAGATGAGGGTCACTAATGACAGCCACTGGCAGCAGTACATGGCATCTGTAGAAAAGATGAGAGCCACACAGAACAGCTGTTGGGAGCATCTCTGTACCACCCTTGATGAGATGATGGCTGATCAGAACCTTCAGCGGCAGGAGATCTCTCAGCTGAGACAGGATTACAGCCGCCTAAGAAGACCTTACAGAGCACAGCCTGAGGAGAGAGATCTCCACCAGGGAGATTGAGGTGGCTCAGTTCCTTTTCATTTTCCATATTATTGTGCTATTTTTATGATTAGGTTCCTATTTTCTGCTATTTTTGTTACTGCATGATCATCTGTTATTTCAATTCCTAGGTTCTAATCTATTTTACTATTGATTTTG
>NC_029785.2:58772514-58791362 GCF_000816755.2 Arachis ipaensis
AAAGAGTGTCTCATGTATTGCTCACTGAGCTTGAAATCAAAAGAAAAGAAAGAAGAAAAAGATGTAATGCATGAGTAAAAGATTTTATAAAAGAAAGTAGTCTCATTTAATCAGATGTGGTGGTGTTCTCTGTGATTCTGAATACATGACATGAACCGTGCATGTTTGAATTAGAATCAAGGGATGTTGATGTATAAGGAAAAAAAATTTAGAGAACTATTATGAATTTTCTGAAATTATTGAAAGTTGATCCTTGAAGTAAAAGAAACAGCAAAAGAAGAATAAAAAGCAAGGTCCAAGGTTTTGAGCATCAATGACTAGGGAGGTCAGACATGATTTAAAACTCAAAGAGTTGTTTCCCTAGTCATATGCTTGTGGTGTTCCTATGTCAAGTAATCCTTGAGACAGAATATTTAGAGTCGAGATCAAATGCATTTAGCAAAGTATGCTAAAGGCTTTGAGCACTACTGTCTGGGAATAGCTGAAAGAAAAACCAGAACTTCAAGAAAGTTCCCCAGTTAAGTGCTTGTGGTGTTCTTGTGTCAATTGACCCTTGAGATAGAACATTTAAAGTCACGGCAAGTCTCAAGGTGCAAAGCACCAATTAATTGAGAATTAAAGGATATCTACTGTGTTCAAGGATTAAACTGAAGTATAAAGATCAAAGAATTCATAATATGATCCGGATTCTGATTCCGAATGACAGTGACATTCCTCTGATTCAAAGGAGAGTGAGATGCCAAAACTGTTCAGAATTACAATAGATAAACCCCACTTTAAGAAAAGACATGAGTATAACTGAACTCTCACCTCATGCAAATTCACATCATAAAAATATACTAATTTTGGTTGCTTGAAGACAAACAATAATTCAAGTTTGGTGTTGTGATGCGTGAGCATCTTCTCTATCTTTTCCTAGTAAATTTGCACTTGAATTGCTAAGTTTAATCAAGATTTGATATATTTTAGCCACTATGGATGTTACTTTGAGTTGTGTGTAATTCTGTTTATTTCAGGTAGCGTTTTGGACGAATTTGACAGAGTTGGAGTCAAGGACGGAGAAAGGAGAACTTGCTACCACCTCCACACCAAACTTGATCATTGTAAAGTTCGGCGCTAGCATGAAGAGTTCCAAGAAAGCACACGACCACCTCCACGCCAAACTTGGATCCTTCCAAGTTTGGCGCCACCAAGAAGCCCCAAGGAAGAATACATGCTGCCATCTCCACGTCGAACTTGAGTTTACTCAAGTTCAGCGCCAACTCAAAGGCTCCAAGGAAATTTTGAGCGCACCACTCCGCGCCAAACTTGATCATTGTGAAGTTTGGCGCCAGCCTGAAGAGTCCAAAGGAAGCAATGCGCATAATCTCCATGCCAAACTTGGATCCTTCCAAGTTTTGCGCCATCCTTAATGAAGTCAATGGTCCCCACTCGTCCCAGGATGCACTACACGTGAAGGCTTTACAAATTTTGATTAAATCTTATTTTATTTATAATTTGGAAAAGATATTATTTAATTTAGAAAATATATTTTTACATTAATTAGGATTAGATATAAAAGGAAAAAGAATCAGCCATTCGTGCTCTTCTCTTCTCTTCTACCTCATTCCGCAATTTACAGTTTTTCTGAATCCTAGTTTTTTCTCTGAACCATGAGCAACTAAACCTCCACTGTTAAGGTTAGGAGCTCTGTCTATTGTATGGATTAATAATATTACTTTTCTATTTTAATTCATGTACTGATTTATAATTCAAGAATTATTTTCGTTCTTTATTTTATGTATCTAGGTGGAACGGAAGTATGACCTTGGTTCTAATTGAGTTCTTGTATAACTTGGAAAAGCTCGTTACTTGAACAACAGGTTGAAAATAATTTCTCCTAAACTACTAATTATCTAGACTTAACGGGATGCGTGACATATAATCCTCATATATTTGGGTAATTAGGGTTTTTGTAGCATATAAACTAGAATTGAACTTCACCCTCTAATTGGAATTAAGTGACCAAGGAATTGGCGGTTGATGAAGGTTAGAGGAGACTAAAAAGGTCTAAGGAATTAGGGTTTAGTCACTTATAGTTGCCATGAATTAAATCTTGCATGATTAAAATAGTTAGTAATAAAAGTCAATTCAGAAAATAGATAACTCGGAAGCCTTAACTGTTTCTCCATATATTATTCACTACTTGTTTACTACTTGCTTTTCTGATTCTCTGATTTACTATTTAATGCAATTGAACTTTCAAAACACCATTTTCTGTTTGTCTGACTAAGCCAAACACTCAATCATTGTTGCTTGATCCATCAATCCTCGTGGGATCGACCCTCATTCAAACCAGTGATTAAGCCGGTAGTGCACGGCTCTAGTCTGTCCGGTACCGCGTATTAAGGAAAATATATCCTTGAAAATTTAATTTATTATTTTTGAAAGACAAAAATAATTTAGAATTGAGAACCAGGCACTAATTCTAAAGGTTTTGGCCCAAAGTAGGCCAAAAAAATAGACTAAAAACGCTAGCGGGTTGGATTGGGCCCAAGTGGGGCTCAAGCCCAACCTATATAACTGATGAGCGGATATTTTATACACTTTTTGGCACTATTTTCTTAGTGTTTTTGGTATATTTTGTTAAGTTTTATTATATTTTAGTAGGTTTTAGTGCAAAATTCACATTATGGATGCTACTTTGAGCATTTGTGTTTTTCTTATGATTTTAGGTGATTTTTGGATGAAAATGGGAAGTTTTGGCAAAGTCTGATTCAGAGGCAAAGAAATGACAACAAATGTTGTCAGATCCTGACCTCCGTACATTCAAACGAGCATTTCTGGAGCTACAAAGGTCTAATTGACACGTTTTCAACGGCGTTAGAAAGCTAACTTTCAGAGCTTTCCAGCAATATATAATCTTTTATACCTTTCTTTGGAGATGACTGCCCAAACTGGGCGTTGACCGCCCAACTTAACCCCTTTCTGGCGTTCAACGCCCCAAGAGGACCAAGGCCAGCGTTGAATGCCCAAACATGGCATTCAACGCCACCAAGGGAACACAAGGCAGCATGGACACCCCCCTAATGGGCGTTCAATGTAAGACCCATAATTTTCGAAAAATATTATTATGAGTGAATTTCAATTTATTTATTCATTAAAGACTTTAATTTTAGAAATTATTTTATTAAAAGTAATTAAATCAAGTTTTGACAATTAAATTAGAAATTTTATTTAATTTTATAATTATTGAAAATATTTTATATTTAAATTATACAGCTTAACAGTTGTAAAAGAATAAGAATTTTCTACAATTTAGTTAAATAACTGAGATTTTAGAATTTAATACTTTAAATTTATAAACAAAGAAAATAAATTATATTATCTCTAATTTTAAATTTGAATGCTTGAATTAAAAGCTAATTAGCAAATTGATAATTAAATAATAATTTTAAAGTAATTTTAAGGTATAAATTAAAATTTAAATTAGTACAATATATCCTAATTTAATTAAAATTACTACAGCCAAATATTCCTGAATTAAATCCAAACCCTAACTTTAACTAAATTAAACCCTAATCCCCCAATCTAATCCTAGCCACCATTCATTTATTTTTCTAACCTAGCCTACAGAAGAAAGAAATGAGGAAAGGAAAATTAAGCAAACAGGGGAAAGCTCGAGAAATGGGGAACCAAGAAAGGAAGAAAGGGAAAGGGAGAGAAGAGAAAGAGAAGTGGAAAGGGAGAAGAGGAAGAAGAGTGAGTTGAGAGGGAGAAGCCGCTGCCACTGTTGTTCGCGTTCACGTCGTCGTCAGAGTGCCACCATCCTCACGCTAGTCGCTGCCGCTGTGGTGATGAAGCCCGTCGCCGCCATTCGCGCCTCTATCACCGTCAGAACTGCCAGTCATAGTCGGAAGGACTTTCACCATTGTTGTCGTTGTTCGGGGAGGGAGAGAAAGCAAGCGTGCCAGAGGAAGCGAGAGAGACCGAAGCTATGAGAAAGGGAAGTGACGAACGAAGCTTTCGCGGGAACCGTCACCATAGGAGGACTCCACCACGGTTGATATCGTCCTCTACCACTGCCATAGTCGCCGGGAGTTACCGTCGAACATGCCGCCACTAGCCACGACCGTCATCGAAACCGGGACATATTCACCGGTAACTCTACTTCTTGCTTTCTTGAAATCTGTTCCATTTCTATTTTGTTCCACTATTCTGATTATTGTTGGTGTCTCTACTGCCTTAGTCACTCGGAGTGATGCTACCGCCGCCAGGACAGATGCCCTGGTCTAACTTCTGCTCCTTGCGGCTCCATCGTTTTGTTTTCTGTAGTTGTAGTGAGTTCCCGATCTAGACCCCTTATCATTATTCTTGTGTTATATGCTTGTTCTTATTCAATTTTTGTATATGTCCTTGTCTTGGGTCTCTTGAAACAGTTTAGTCCCTATAATTGTAATTTATATTGACACGGTCGTTATAAAAGGCGTCGGGGTTGTTATTGTTCTCCTGGGGGTTAATGCTGTCGTTGTTGCCATGAATTAAAAAGAAAGGGAATTGTCACGATAAGTTAGGCGGAGTCGGCTAACTGAGGTAGGGGATTGTTTTAAAGTTAAAATATTTTGGGGTTGAATACCTGATGAATTTAGTGGATTAATACAAGTGAATTAATTTCTGTGCTTGAAATGATTTTCTGCTGTGAATGAAGTGGTAGCTGAATTGATTATTGATTTGTCAATTTTTGAGTTTCTGGCAAAAATGATTGAATATGTTGATTTTGAACCTTTGTTTGAAATTGGTTCTTATTGATTATGAAAAATGGATTTGGAAACGTTAATTTGAAATGTTGGTTTTGATTGAGTCGAAGTTGAAAAGAAGGGACCCGTAATGGGTGGTAAACTCCAGTTTTTAGGGGAGGTGCTGCCAGAATTTTTCTAAGAATTTTGAAGAAGTTTTGGTTGTGATTTCGAACATGATTTTGATTTAAGTAACTTTAATAAAAGAAGTATGTTTTGAATGTTTTTAAATATTATTAAAGAGAATTGGATTCTTATGATTTGGTTAACTTGTGGTTTTAAACTCATTTGATTTCTAATGATCAAAAGAGATTTAATTAACTATAAAAATAATTTAAAATAGTAAATTGAGTATAAATTCAAGGGTTTGGGAATAGAAAAGTGAGTTTAAGGTTTTTAATAAAATTGAACATAACAGTTAAGAGGAAGAAAGTTCTTTTAAGAAATATGATGAAAAATGTGTGGTGTTGATTTGGAGGCGAGTTTAGTGATTTGATTGAAGGTTGTCTTTGAAATTGAGGTGTGATTTAGTGACAATTAGGTTGTTTGAGATCTGGTGATGATTCTGGTTAATTATAGTGATGTGGGGTGATGACTGTGATTGATGACGTTGGTTATGATATTGATGACAAAACTCATGATTAATGAGACATGATTGAGAATGATGTGGATATTGATAAATTATGATTGAAATATTCATATGGCTTATTTATTTGAATTATCTGAGATACGATTTTCTCTAGGTAAAGTACCGTGGCATGCCACCACGTGTTCAAAGTTGAGACTCGATACTCTGTTGACCCTACGACGTAAGGGTGTCCAGGCACTTATAAATTCCCTGGAATGGTACCCCCATTGAGCGATTTGATATATATATGAGAAAAAGCTATGTATAGACTCATGGGGATCTGCGTCGGGGGACTGTTCAATGGTTAGCTACCAAGACATGTCGGGTTGGCTGTATAACCGACAGATGAGCTCATTAACTATAGGACAGGCATGCATCATATGCATCTGTATGTTTTGATTGAGTGTGTATTTGTTTTGGTTTGCTTAATTGCTTAGCCATGTTCATCTTCTACTTGTTTTACTTGCTGTACTTGAATCCTATATGTGATTTCTTTGTTTGTCTTGTATGTGTATGTTTACATAAGAGACCCTTTTTGGTGAAGGCATGATGAGGGTGGTTTCTGGTGTGTGGTAATAAAAGTTGAGGCAGGTGGACTAGGTGTTGCGTGAGTATTCTAATGTATGTATTATTTGGATATGAGTGAGCGAGGTAAGTTGGATAGGAAGTCACTAGCCACGTCTTTGGTCCTTTTTGTTTCTTTAAATTTTTCATCTTACTGATTTGTAAGTTAAAGAAATTTCTTTAAACACCTTTTTAAATTAATTTTTTCACCAAACTTTTTCAAAAGGTTATTTCATGAAAAAAAAAATTTGTTTTATAATGGAATTAATTCTATTTGCAAGTATTTCTTTACTTTGATGGTATTCCCGTCCCTACTGAGAACGTGTGGTTTGTTCTCACCACAATATCTTCCACACTTTCAGTGATACAGGTTCGAAGACTTAGTTTGAAGCTGCGGGCGATTATTGACTTTATGTAGTGGACAAACAAAAGAAGGGGGGTTGACCCAACAATAAGATTTCAAATAGAAAAAGGGAATAAAGATAGAATAGAATTAAGAATATATTACAATAGAATTAAACTTTATGAGTTAAGTTATTTTCATAGAATTCCCTCGCTTGTTGCTTAAGATTTTTATTTTATACAGAGGGATAGGTGTTGTATTTGAATTTTATTTTAATATACTTGTATAAGATTTATTATTATGAGTAATTATGTGATTATTATCACTTGGTGATGTTTGATATATGATTTCTAGTGAGTTGGAAATAATTTTCTGGCATTTTATTAAAGATTAAAACAAGATATCGAACTAAAGGCTCAATATTAAATAGTTAGTAAGGAAAACAGGTTACTAACGCCTTACTTCTGGTACGATCACGATGTTTTGGAAGTTAGGTCATTACATTATGGTATCAGAGCAGTTCATCTCTATTAGGTAGCGTTTGGTAGAGAGACAGAGACTGAAAGACTGAGACTGGGAGACAGAGACTAAGAGACAGAGACTGAAATAAATTTTAGTATTCTGTTTGGTGCAAAGTGAGAGACAGAAATTAAAACAAGAATAAAACTCTAATTTAATTTGCACAAAGGGTAAAATTGGAATTAATTAATTGAAATGAGGGTATTTTAGGTATAAAATATTATTAAAATTTTAGTCTCCGTCTCTAAAATTTCAGTCCCTTGTGTCCCTACTTTTTGGAGGTATTGAAATACTGAAATTTTACTGTTGTATATATGTTGATATTAAGTCTGGCCAACTTAATGTTGATGGTTTATGTGTACGGGAAAGTTAATGGGTTATCATAGAGAAAATAGAAGTAATCGGTGATGTGAATAACGGGTTTGGGAGCGTTAGAAATTAATTCTTGAAGTTAGTTAACGTATGATCCTTATTTGTGCTTGGTGTTATCTTCTCCTCTACCAATTGCATTGGAATTTCTTGCCTCACTGTCTTCTCTTGAAATGCGGTTTTATTCTTTGCCAGATTGTATTCCTGATCATCCTCTGGATTCTTGATGTTATGGTCCTCAATTTTGCGTTCTCCTATGTGACCTTTGTACTTTAATTTAATTAGAACTTGCTTTGATCAATATATTATCTTCCTTCTAATTGTTCCTAGCAAAATTTTCTAATTTATATTCATTTATTAAGTTATGATTTGATATCTTAGCTCTATGCTTTGCATCTTATGCGTATTTGATGAGTGGATATTTTATACGCTTTTTGGAATCACTTTCATATAGTTTTTAGTGTGTTTTATCTAGTTTTTATAGGTTTTAGTGTTAAAATTATATTTTTGGATTCTCCTATGAGTTTTTGTGTTTTTGGATGATTTCAGATATTTTCTGGCTGAAATTGAGGAGCTGGAGCAGAAGTTTGATTCAGAGACAGAGAAAGCACTACAGATGCTATCTGGATCTGACTTGCTTGCATTTGGAAGAGCTTTTCTGGAGCTGCAAAAGTCCAAAGGGAGTGCTCTCAACGGCTATGGAAAGCTTACTTTCAGAGCCTTCCAGCAATATATAATAGTTCATATTTTGCTTCGGATTAGAAGGCCCAAAACTGGCGTCCAACGCCGGCTACTTGCCCCCTTCCAGGCGTCTAGCACCCAAAGAGCAGAGACTAATGTACAAACACCCAAGAGACCTCATAGCACGTGGACCTCATTATCTTAGTATTTAAAGTAGAAGATCACACTTTGTTAGGGATCTTCGACCACCATTCAACAATTTTTTGGAATCCATTGTATTTTCTTATCATTATGAGTTTCTAAACCTCCTAGGTTGATGGGAAGAGCCCTGCTGAGTCATATGAATTAATAAAAGTACTACTGTTTCTCTTCAATCCGTGTTTAATTAATTCTAAGATGTATATTTGATCTTCATCGTGGTGAATAGGATGATCTAACAAATTAGCTCTGTTCATCACATTAAGACGAACGTGCCTGACAAACACCCGCGCCTACTTGGGTTCAGAATGCGTCTTTCATCGGACAAGGATGAACCAACAGCTATGTTTATACATCTCTTAGACGGCTAATCCATGACTTCATTGGGGACTTCTCGAGACATCAGTTCAACCGATTTCCGTGGATATTAGGGTCTTTGTGGTAGAGGCTAGAACCCAAGATGCAGCATTCTCTGATTTGGAAGATTTGACCTTGTCTGTGGCATTTTGAGTAGGATCATTAAGGAGAATGAACTGTACGAGCTTCACCCTCAATCAAAATGGATCCACACTAAACCTGAGGTTCAGATCTGGAGGAGTATTGGCAGCTGCTCAAACCAGTGTCAATCACATACAGCCTGCCATTGAAGAAATCACTCACAAGCAAAGAGAGCAGTAATACTAGAGTTAATTCAGAAAGACAACGCAACTCCAATCCTTCAACATATCCCTATTGCTGATTCCAAAAGTCCTAATACAATTCTATATCCAACAACTCCTTCTAATCTGCCTGACTAAGACCTGCAAGATAACCATAGCTTGCTTCAAACCACAATCCTCGTGGGATCGATCCTGACTCACTCAAGTATTACTTGGCGACCCAGTGCACTTGCTAGTACTGCTGTACGAAAGTGTGGGGTTCGTACTGCACTAAGTTTTTGGCGCCGATGCCGGAGATTGTTTGAGTTTGGACAAACTGAAGGATTGTCTTGCACCCTAGATTAGGTAATTTTTATTTTCTTTTCTTTATCATTCCTATTTGAGTCTTTTAATTTTTGTTTTCTTTTTCCTTAAATTTTCAAAAATTTTAAAACCCTTTTTTAAAATATTTGTCTTTTTTCTGTTTGAGTCTTTGTTTGTGTTCTTAATTTGAGTCTTTGTATCTTTGATTTTTGCAAGAGTATAACTTTCTTTTTTTATTTGAGTCTTTTATTTTTATTTTCTTTTCCTCTTATTTTTCGAAAATATTTTAAAACTTTTTCAAAAATATTTTTCTTTTCTTTGTTTAATCTTTGTTCTTTGTTTGAGTCTTTTGTGTTTGTTCTTATTGAGTTGTGCATTTTCTTTGAGTTCTATTTTCTAAAAATTTTTAAAAATAATTTTTTTTGTTTAATTCTTGTGTCAAATCCTTAAGTTTGGTGTTTTCTTTTATTTTTCTTTAAATTTTCGAAAATTTGCTTAGTTTTCTAAAAATTTTAAGTTTGGTATTCTTTTTTATGTTCTTGTGTTCTTTGAGTCTTTTGAATTTTGTTCTTTGTGTTCTTGTTAGTCTTCAAAGTGTTCTATAGTCTTTTTTGTGTTTTGATCTTAAAATTTTTAAGTTTGGTATTCCTTTGTGTTTCCCTCCAAAATTTTCGAAAATAAGGAGCATTAGATCTATATATTTTAAGTTTTATGTCTTTTGTATGTTTTTCTCTTTCATCATTAAATTCAAAAATAAAAGAAATATCTTTTTATTTTTATCCTAACCGTATTTCCGAAATTTTTAAGTTAAAAATTCATATTTCTATTTTTTAATTTTTATCTTATCTTATCTTAGTTTTTTATTTTCAAAAATCAACTCTTTTCAAAATTAAAAATCTTATCTTTTTCAAAAAAAATCATATCTTTTTCAAAATTCTTATCTTATCTTATTTCGAATTTAAAATTTCAACTTTCAAAATTCAAAAATTTAAAATTAAAATTTCAAATATTCAATTTCAAAATCTAAAATTTAAATTTCAAGTTTCAATTTTTAAAATTAAATCTTTTCAACTTTCAAATCCTTTTCAAAATTTAAAATTCAAATTTCAAATTTTAAAATTCAAATATTATTTTTTTAAATTTCAAATCTTAAAGTCAAATCTCTTTTTAATTAATTACATATCTTCTTCTCTCTTCTATTTTCAAAATCTAATAATAAAATTTTAAAATTCCTTTCTAATCAATTAATTTTAATTTCAGTCTAAATAAATAAATAAAATAAAAGGAGAGCTTATTGAGATAGTTGCCACTAATCAGCATCAGTACTCATCTCCTGAGACCTCTATAAAAGGAGAGGTTAAGGCGGTAGTGCTGAACCTAACCCTCCAGAGCAGATGGCCCATTGACTCAGCAACTGCAAGCCCTTGCCCAGCAAATACTGGAACTGTAAGAGGCTCTGCGAGAAACTCAAGCTTATAACAGAAATGTAGAAGCCTAGTTGAGTCAAACAAGGCAACAGTTATCTAAGCAGATAACAGATGAATGCCAGGCTATCCAACTGAGGAGTGGGAAAACCTTAAGCACCCAACCTCAGTACAATAAAAACGAAAAGCCCATTGAGGATACCCAGGTCTCTGCACAAAATGACTCTGGGCGTTGAGAGAAATCCCTCTTGGCATTGAACGCCAGGAAAGGGCAGAGACTGGGCGTTCAAACACCCAAAAAGGTATCCCTCTTGCCGTTGAACACCAGGAAAGGGCAGAGACTGGGCGTTCAAACGCCCAGGGGGTAGCAGCATGGGCGTTGAACGCCCATGCAAGGGAGGTCAGTCATTCATTAATAACAACCCTCCTAAGCAAGCTAGTAATCCCCCTTCCAACTCACATGGCATTCGACCTTCATCAATCAAGGTTGATGAATATAAGGCTAAGATGCCATTTCCTCAGAAAATCTGTCAAGAGGAAAAGGATAAACAGTTTGTCTACTTTGCGGAGTATCTCAGAACATTAGAGATAAAGATCCCTTTTACTGAAGCTCTTGAACAAATACCTTCTTATGCAAAGTTCATGAAGGACATTCTAATTCATAAGAAGGATTGGAGAGAGGCACAAACAGTCCTCCTTACTGAGGAATGCAATGCAATCATTCAGAACAGCTTACCAGAGAAGCTTAAAGACCCTAGAAGCTTTATGATACCATGCACTCTAGGTGATGCTTGTACAAGGACAGCTCTATGTGACCTTGGAGCAAGCATCAACCTAATACCTGCTTCACTAATAAGTCAAACCAACCCACATGTGCCTTCAACTTGCTGATGGTTCTATTAAGATACCATCAGAAGTAGTTGAAGACATGATTGTCAAGGTTAGACCCTTTGCCTTTCCCACTAACTTTGTGATATTGGACATGGAGGGGCACAAGAGTGCAACCCTTATCCTAGGAAGACCCTTCCTAGTTACAGGACAGACCCTCATTGATGTTGAGAAAGGGGAAGTAACCCTAAGAGTCATTGAGAAAAAGTTCGTACTAAATGTTGTTAAGGCTATGCATCATCCAAACATTCCTGAGGAATGCATGAGCATTGACCTCATTGATTCCCTGGTGGAAGAGGTCAATATGGCCGATAGCCTCAAGGAAGGGCTAGATGATATCCTTGATTATACTCAGCCTAACTCAGAGGAACTTCTGGAAACCTCTGAGAAAAAGGAGAAGTCTCCAAAGCTTGAGCTTAAACCACTACCATCCTCCCTGAAATACATATTTCTAGGAGATGGAGATACCTTTCCTGTGATTATAAGCTCTGCCCTAGAGCCACAAGAAGAAGAAGCACTAATTAAGGTGCTCAAAACACATAGGACCGCCCTTGGGTGGACTATAAGTGACCTTAAGGGCATTAGCCCAGCCCGATGCATGCATAAAATCCTGTTGGAGGATAATGCCAAACCAGTGGTACAACCACATAGGTGTTTGAATCTAGCTATGAAGGAAGTAGTGCAGAAGAAAGTCACTAAGCTCTATGAGGTTGGGATTATTTATCCAATTTCTGATAGCCCTTGGGTGAGCCCTGTCCAAGTTGTCCCTAAGAAGGGAGGGATCACAGTGGTTCATAATGAAAGGAATGAGCTGATCTCAAAAATTACAGTTACAAGGTGGCGTATGTGCATTGACTATAGAAAACTCAATGACGCCACCAGGAAAGATCATTTTCCTTTACCCTTCATTGACCAAATGCTGGAAAGACTCACAGGTCATGCTTTTTATTGTTTCCTGAATGAATATTCTGGGTACAATCAAATAGCAGTGGATACACAGGATCAAGAGAAGACAGCATTCACATGCCCATCTACCGTGTTCACCTATAGACAAATGCCATTTGGCCTGTGCAATGCACCTGCCACCTTTCAGAGATGCATGTTATCCATCTTCTCTGATATGGTAGAGAAATTCCTTGAAGTATTCATGGATGACTTTTCTGTTTATGGAAACTCATTTGACTCCTATCTTGATCATTTGACCTTGGTCCTGAAAAGATGCCAAGAAACAAACCTAGTTCTGAACTGGGAGAAATGCCACTTCATGGTAACTGAAGGCATTGTTCTTAGGAATTGGATCTCAAACAAGGGGATAGAAGTGGATCAAGCTAAGGTGGAAGTGATAGAACGCTTGCCTCCACCTACTAATGTCAAGGCAATCAGAAGTTTCCTAGGACATGCAGGATTCTACAGGCGGTTCATAAAAGATTTTTCTAAAATCGTCAAACCCTTGTGTAATCTCCTGGCCACTGATGTTCTATTCGTCTTTGACCAAGAGTGCCTGCACGCCTTTGAAACTCTGAAAGTCAAGCTTGTCACTGCTCCTATCATCTCTACACCCAACTGGGACTCGCCATTTAAGCTAATGTGTGATGCAAGTGATCATGCAATTAGCGCAGTCCTAGGGCAAAGACATGACAAGCTTCTACATGTTATTTATTATGCTAGTCGTATATTAAATGATGCACAGAAAAACTACACTACTACAGAAAATGAGCTACTTGCAGTGGTTTATGCCATTGACAAGTTCAGATCTTATCTAGTAGGATCTAAGGTCATTATTTATACTGACCATGCTGCTCTAAAGTATCTACCCACTAAGCAGGATTCTAAACCCAGACTTATAAAATGGGTGTTACTCCTGCAAGAGTTTGATATAGAAATTAGAGACAAAAAAGGGACAGAAAATCAGGTGGCTGATCACTTGTCCCGGATTGAGCTAGTAGAAGGGACTTCTTCTCCCTCCACTGACATATCCAAATCCTTTCTAGATGAGCAAATCTATGCCATACGGACAGTACCTTGGTTTGCAGACAATGCAAACTATAAGGCTATACGGTTCATTCCCAAGGAGTTTACCAGGCAGTAAGCCCGGAAACTTATGCATGATGCAAAGTACTACCTATGGGACGAGCCATATCTCTTTAAGAGATGCTCGGATAGAATAATCCGATGCTGTGTGTCTGAAGAAGACGCAAAGAGAATTCTATGGCATTGCCATAGCTATGACTACGGAGGACACTTTGGAAGTGAGCAGACAGCCACTAAGGTGCTCCAAACTGGCTTTTACTTGCCTACTCTCTTTAAGGATTCTAGAGACTTCGTCTGTAACTATGATAGTTGCAAAAGAGCTGGCAACCTTCCTCATGGTCACAGCATGCCTCAGCAAGGAATCCTAGAGATTAAGTTGTTTGACGTATGGGGCATAGATTTCATGGGACCATTCCCACCTTCATACTCAAACACCTACAACCTTGTGGCAGTAGATTATGTGTCTAAATGGGTTGAAGCAATAGCAACACCCACTAATGTCACAAGAGTAGTAATGAAGTTCCTCCAGAAGAACATCTTCGACAGATTTGGTGTCCCTAGGACGCTAATCAATAATGGAGGTACTCATTTCTGCAACAGACAGCTGGATTCATTCTTAAGCCGTTACGGAGTTCGCCATAAAGTAGCAACACTGTATCATCCCCAGAAAAATGGGCAAGCTGAAGTCTCAAATAGAGAACTAAAGCAAATCCTAGAGAGGACAGCAAGTGCCTCTAGAAAGGATTGGGCTAGAAAGCTTGATGATACTCTGTGGGCATATAGAACAGCTTTCAAAACCCCTATTGGAACTTCACCATATCAGTTACTATATGGAAAGTCCTATCATTTGCTAGTAGAACTAGAACACAAGGCCTATTGGGCCACTAGATTCCTCAACCTTGATGCTAAAGCAGCAGGAGAAAAACGGCTGCTCCAGCTAAATGAGTTGGATGAATTCCGCTTAGATGCATTTAAAAATGAAAAGATCTATAAGGAAAAGGCCAAGAGGTGCCATGATAGGAAGATAGCTTCCAAAGTCTTTGAACTGGGATAGAAAGTTCTTCTCTCCAACTCAAGGCTCAGATTATTCCTTGGGAAACTCAAATCCCGCTAGAAGGGATCATATGTGATTACAAGAGTATCACCTTACAGACACATAGAACTTCAAGGAAAAGATCCTGAAAACAGGTTCACTGTCAATGGACAGAGAATTAAGCATTACCTTGAAGGAGATATAGATCCAGGAGGCTCAACACTGTTACTAAATTAAGTACAGTGAAGTCCAGCTAAAGACACTAAAGAAGCGCTTGTTGGGAGGCAACCCAACCTTAATTAATTATTTATTTCTTTTTATTTTGTTTTGTTTTTATTTTAGGGTCATATGCAGTCAGAACAGAGACAAAATTTCACAGCCGTGAAAACAGAATACTCTGGATGGAGTGTTGAAGTTGAACGCCAGCCAGGGAGCAGTCCCTGGGCGTTCAAACGCCAGTGCAAGAGAGCAGGGAATCTGGAATTCCTAACCTCTCAGGACCAGTAGGTCCCACAGAAATTCCACCTACCCCACCTTCTTCTACCCTACTTTGCTTGAGGATGAGCAAAACTCTTAAGTTTGGTGTTGCAAAAGCTTTGTTTTTTGACTTCTACCACTCCTAAGTATGGAAGAAGAGGATGGAGCAAACTAGAAAGCATGCACATGAGCCAGTGCAGCCGCCTCAACAAAGACAAAGGAGTGACATTGAAGAGATCAAGCACTATGTTGGATCCTCAAGGAGGATCACTAGCCACCATTATTTAGGTGGATTCGTTCTCTTTTATCTCCTTTCCTTTATTATTTTCCTATTTTTCTGTTATATTTTGTCTGTCCTATTGTTCTAGTTGCATGATCACTTGCATTAATGTCTTAAAAGTTGTAAAATGTTCCATATATCTCTCACCATACTTAAAAGAAAATTTTTAATTGAAAAGAATTGAGAGATGCATGAATTTCAAGTTTAAAATAAGAGTGGTTTAATTATGTTGATGTAGTGTTATTTGCTTTTGTTTTCTGAATGTATGATTAAACAGTGCATATTTGAAGTTGAAATTTTACAATGTTGGCTCTTGAAAGAATAAGAAAAAAGGAAAAATATTATTGATAATCTAAAAAATCTAAAAATTGATTCTTAAAGTAAGAAAAAGCATGTTACAAAAGAAAAAATTATTATGCATGAGAAAAAAGAAAGAAAAAATGGCGAAAAGAAAAAAATAAAAAGCAGAAAAATCCATTACTGCCCAAAAATGCAGGAAAAGGAGGGCAGATTGAAAAATCTAGTAACCCTTTAAACCAAAAGGCAAGGGTAAAAGGACCCAAGGCTTTGAGCATCAGTGGATAGGAGGGCCCAAAAGAAATAAAATCCTGGCCTAAGCGGATAAACAAAGATGTCCCTAACCATGTGCTTGTGGCGTGAAGGTGTCAAGTGAAAAGCTTAAGACTGAGCGGTTAAAGTCGTGGTCCAAAGAAAAAGAGTGTGCTTAAGAACTCTAGACACCTCTATCTGGGGACTCTAGCAAAGTTGAGTCACAATCTGAAAAGGTTCACCCAGTTAAAGTGTCTGTGGCATTATTGTATCTGGTGGTAATACTGGAGAACAAGGTGCTTAGGGTCATGGCCAAGACTCTGAAAGCTGTGTTCAAGAATCAAAATAAGCTTAACTAAGAGAGTCAATAATATCATCTGGATTCTAAGTTCCTAAGGATGCTAACATCTCTGAGTTTCAATGGATAGTGAGATGCCAAAACTATTCAGAAGCAAAAAGCTACTAAGTCCCGCTCATCTGATTGTAACTAAGCTTCATTTGAAACTTAGAAATTTATTGTATCTTTATTTTCTTTTTATCCTACTGTATTTTTAGTTGCTTGGGGACAAGAAACGGTTTAAGTTTGCTATTGTGACGAGCGGATATTTTATACGCTTTTTGGCATCACTTTCATATAGTTTTTAGTGTATTTTATCTAGTTTTTATTGAGTTTTTATAGGTTTTAGTGTTAAAATCATATTTTTGTAATCTACTATGAGTTTTTGTATTTTTGGACAATTTCAGGTATTTTCTAGCTGAAATTGAGGAGCTGGAGCAGACGTCTGATTTAAAGACAGAGAAAGCACTACAGATGCTGTCTGGATTTGACCTGCCTGCATTCGAAAGAGCTTTTCTGGAGCTACAGATGTCCAAATAGAGTGCTTTCAACGGCTATGGAAATATGAATTCCATATCTTTCCAGCAATATATAATAGTCCATACTTTGCTTCGGATTAGAAGTACCAAAACAGGCGTCCAACGCCAGCTACCTGCCCCCTTCCAGGCGTCCAGCACTCAAAGAGTAGAGACCAATGTACAAACGCAAAAAGAGGACCCCCTAGCTAGCGTTCCACACCCAAGAGACCTCATAGCAAGTGGATCTCATCAAAGCTCAGCCCAAACACTCACCAAGTGGGCCCCAGAAGTAGATTTTAGCACTAAATAGACTGTTTTACCCTTACTAGTCATTAGCTTAGTATTTAAAGTAGAAGATCACACTTTGTTAGGGATCTTCGACCATTCACCATTTTTTTCGTATTCCATTGTATTTTCTTAACAGTATGAGTTTCTAAACCTCCTAGGTTGAGGGGAGGAGCCCTGCTGAGTCCTATGAATTAGTAAAAGTACTAATGTTTCTCTTCGATCCGTGTTTGATTAATTCTAAGATGTATATTTGATCTTCATCGTTGTGAATAGGATGATCTAACAAATTAGCTCTGTTCATTACATTAAGATGAACGTGCCTAACAAACACCCGTGTCTATTTGGGTTCAGAATGCATCTTTCATCGGACAAGGATGAACCAACAGCTATGTTTATACATCTCTCAGACGGCTAATCCACGACTTCGTTAGGGATTTCTCGAGACATCAGTTCAGCCAATTTTCGGGGAGATTAAGGTCTCTGTGGTAGAGGCTAGAACTCAAGGTGTAGCATTCTCTGATCCGGAAGATCTGACCTTATCTGTGGCATTTTGAGTAGGATCATTAAGGAGAATGAACTGTACGAGCTTCACCCTCAATCAGAATGGATCCGCACTAAACCTGGGGTTCAGATCTGCAGGAGTATTGGCAGCTGCTCAAACCATTGTCAATCACATACAGCCTGCCATTGAAGAAATCACTCACAAACAAAGAGAGCAATAATACTAGAGTTAATTCAGAAAGACAATACAACTCCAATCCTTCAACATATCCCTATTGCTGATTCCAAAAGTCCTAATACAATTTCATATCCAACAACTCCTTTTGATCTGCCTGACTAAGACCTGTAAGATAACCATAGCTTGCTTCAAACCATAATCCTCTTGGGATCGACCCTGACTCGCTCAGGTATTACTTGGACGACCCAGTGCATTTGCTGGTACTACTGTACGAAAGTGTGAGGGTTCGTACTGCACCAGTATTCTACTCTGAACATCCACCTAGCTATTCCATGGATTTTTGACATTACTATTTTAGGTTCTGTGTTTCTCTATTTAAAGGATGTAATTCATTGATGAAATTTAAATCAGTTTTGCCGTAATATATCCTATCATATAGTGTCCTCCTGTAATTCTTATTTTGGATCTTCATAGAAATTCGAGTTTGATTTTCCTCTTACCTAAATTCTTGTCCATGACTATTTCTTGAACTTCTAGACCTTCTAATTTAGCATATACTTCCTTATATGAATTTTGTAACTTCTTTATATAGTTTAAAACCTGTAGGTTTAAAATTCGACACCTACTCTTTTACTGACTTATAAAAAAAATTATTACACTATAGACTTTCTTCTTTAATTACAACTTGATTTTCTACCAACTTTATCACAATTTTTATACATATTCTTATGTGATTTTGCACTTGAGTATTCTTCAAGATTTTTGAGAAAATATTTTTGCTCATAACTCAATTAAGTTCTATTTTATAAACTTCACATATCTAATTTTAATTTGAGTTGTTTTGATGCAATACCTTTTATATTTCTTTTAAGAAAGTGAATTCATTCTTACTTGAGTTTATCCATTCTTTGTAAATGCTACCATTGATTTTTAGTATTCTTTTTTATCCAGCTTAAATTAGGTTCAAAAAGTGCACCCTTATTCTTTTTTATTGTTCCTATCGAAGTTCTTAGATTCAAATTCCTTTTTAAGATTATAAATTGATTTCCTATCAACCTCGCTATTGTTTTAATGCAAATTCTTATTTGATTATGTACCTAAAGTATCTTTCAAGATTTTCGAGAAAATATTTTATCCTTAGTCTAGCTAATTTTCATTTCAAAAATCTTGTATAATCTAGTTCGACTTAAAATTGTTTTAGCAGGACGCAATATGTAACACCCTACCACACTTAATCTTATGCTTAAGTCATAAGACTGACGTGGTGAGGTATTACGACCTCTAAAAGTGAAAATATATATATAT
>NC_029785.2:58791441-58800156 GCF_000816755.2 Arachis ipaensis
TTCAAATAAACCCTAGTTCTCCAAACAAAAGCCTCTATGAGGCATCAAAGTATAATACATAAAAGGAGAAGTCTAAGCATAAACATATACATAACAAAATATAAAAAACCAAACTCCTGTCTTCGCTGCAAGAAAACCTCGGACGCCTAGCGAGGCGCATCTCGACCTGCATCTGAAAAATAACAATATTGTATGGGGTGAGAATCAGAGGTTCTCAGTATGGTTAAGGTGCCCACATATATAATATATAAGGTCTTGGGAATGCCAGAGGCAATCCTAGAACACCGACACTCAAATTATAAAAGTTAAAGAACTAAAAGCAGAAGCCATAAACGGGTGGTCATCTAAAGGTTCTCAAACCTAACTAAACTTAACTTATACTCTAAACCTTTCCACCTTTCTTCCGTTCCTCCTTCTCCAATGAGCTGCATAGACAAATAAGCAAAACAAGGCAAACACAAGTAGTTCACAAGTAATACAGATAGCAATTATAACAAATAGTATATATAATCATGTAGGCAATCCCAAATAATTCACAAGCAAGAAAATCAGACAATATGCACATGATGTATGCCTGTCCTATGGCCGTTAATATCAACTATCGGTTACGTAGCCAGCCTGACATATCCTCAAGCTCAAAATACACCATGGGGAGAATTCACAAGCTAACATGGGAAAGAGAACACCCCAAGCTCAATAATATCCATGGGTGGAGACCCAAGCTGACATGGGGAGAAGAGACAACACCCTAAGCTGACATGGAAAAAAAAATACCCCAAGCTGACATGAGGGAGATAACACCCCCAAGCTCAATATTATCCATGGGAAAAATTCCCGGTTGACATGGGAAAGACAGTACCCTAAGCTCAATAATGTTCAATCTTTAGCTCACATATGCATCTCCAGCATACTTGCAACACTACCGCACTTACTCAATAAATCAAAACCACTTATTCATTTATCATATGTTTTATTGTTTCCAATTAATTAAATCCATTAATTCTCTCATACATCATTCTCAATTACATATTACCTTTTAAAAATCTTTCTTCCTCTCTATGTTACCACCTGTTCCCTAGCTTCACCCTATGATTAGGCTTACTACTAATATCTAGGGTTAGTGAAAGCTGAGGTTTAGAGGTTTAAAATTAAGTTTTAAAGCACAAAAATATCTTTTGTTGAAAAATAGGGGTATGCGTACGCATTATTATGGTATGCGTACTGGTGACCCGATATTTTATACGCTTTTTGCTATCATTTTCATAAAGTTTTTATTATATATGTCTTATTTAAGTTTTATTAAGTTTTCATAGGTTTTAGTGCAAAATTTACATTTTTTTATTCTACTTTGAGTTTGTGTGTTTTATGGTAATTTTAGGTATTTTCTAGCTGAAATTGAGGAGCTTGAGCAGAAGTCTGATTCAGAAGCAGAGAAAGGATTGCAGATGCTGTCAAGATCTGACCTCTGTGCACTCGAAGGAGCTTTTCTGGAGCTATAGAGATCCAAAAAGCGTGCTCTCAATGGCTATGGAAAGATAACATCCATGGCTTTCAGAAAATATATAATAGTCTATACTTTGTTTCGAAAATGAAGGCCGAAAACTGGCGTTCAACGCAAGCCACCAGCCCCATTCCTGGCATCCAACGCCCACAAGGGAGAAACTGGAGTTCAACGCCCAAAAGGGGGTCCCTGGCCAGCGTTCAACGCCCCTAAGGGACATTAGCACGTGGGAGACACTCAAGTTCAGCCCATACACTCACCAAGTGGGCCCCAGAAGTGGATTTTTGCACTCCTAAGTCTAGTCTGTCATATTTCTGTAATCCTTATTCATTAGCACGTGCTCATGAACTTCATGCTAGACGTATCAGTCAGATACCCTAACTAGCACAGGCATAGACTCAGAGTATGCATTGAAGCATAAGCAGTTCCATCCCTCAGGCTCACGAGGAGGAACTGCTCTGATACCATAAATGTAACACCCTAATATTCAAATCCTTATGCTCGAGTCATAAGTCAATGATAATAAGGTGGTACGACTCTCAGGTGGATCTTTAATACATAGTTATAAGTATAATCGAAAGGAGTATTAATCGAAAATCCTGAAGAAGAGTAAAAATAAAATCGCGAAATCGTAGCGCTCACGTATCGATAATTCAAACGGAGATAAAGCTTGAACTCAAACGTTATAAAGATGAGTTCGTAGGGAAGAACAAGATAAAACAAAATACGGATATACAACATAAATACTTAGCCACTAGTTGTGACCCACGAAGTTTAGGCTGGCTAGGGTACAGTATAAAAGCAGTTTGACAACTATATCTCCTAATCTCTCCCAATTGATACACAAGGGCCTCTATAGGCAACTTTTTAAAAGGATTAAATACATAGCATGAGTTCTTTAAAAACAAAAGTGGAGAGAATCTAAGCAAACGTAAATAAGAGATCTTAGAGGTCTTCGCCGTCTTTCAGACAAACCACAGCTCACTACTGAGCACCGGGACCTGCATCTATAAAACAAGATATATATATGGAATGAGAACCCCCGACCCATAGGTTTCCAGTACAGTAAAAGTGCCAAATAAATACAATGCATTGTAATAAAAACTCACTAAGCATCCTAAACTTCCTTTCGCGCAATATTCATCCTATATTCACGCTAATTCATAAATAGGTAACTGTCATAAGGGAATGCTAAATCTAATTCATATTCCTCATGCTTCCCAACTATCTAACTCTCTGACAATTCACAATCAGAATTATAAACAAAACCATCCCCAGCTATTCTTTCTCAGCAATTCTATATCATTACCTCATATCCTCACCTGGAGCAAGTGAAATCACTTTACTACGTCTACCCAGGGAACTCAAATTACCTCATTCAATAATCATCATTTTAAATTAATCATATCATTATCTCATCTCAACAAGAACAGCCCTCAGTGTCAACCGACACCAGATTGAGGGACCTCTCAGTTGTACAAACACAAGCAATATAGACAAGTAATACACAAGTAATACACAAGTATATTCAAGTAAGGCAAATAGCACATAATCACATAGTATGGCATATACAATTAGGCAAACGAATAAAAATAAGAAAACCCAAACAAATCAAACTTATGCAAAATGATGAATGTCTGCCCTATGGCCGATGATATCATCTGTCGGTTACAAGCCAACCCGACATGTCCTGGTAGCTAACCATTGGACAGTCCCTACGAGCCCGCATCCCCAAGCTCAAAAATCAAAATAAAATATCCATGGGTGAGAGCTCATCCGGAAAGGTATAAATGTCCGGCCACATCTTACGACGCAGGGTCAACAGAATCTCGGATCTCAACCTGGAGCAAGTGGAGCCGACCCACTGCATCTACGCAAGGAAATCGAAACTCAGATAGTTTCACAAATCTCAAATCAACCTCGACTGGGAGCAAGTGGGGGCTAACCACTGCATCTACACCAGGAGTTGCAAAACCAAACCCAGAGCAAGTAAAATCAAAGCCACTGCATCTACCCAGGCAGGTATATCTCACCACGTCCCGGAGAAAGTGGATCAATACCACTGCATCTACCCAGGCAGGTGTATCTCACCACGTCCCGGAGCAAGTGGATCAATGCCACTGCATCTACCCAGGCAGGTGTATCACAATCAGCACCATATTTAATATCAATCTCTTAATCGTTATCATTCTCATTAACTATCTCATAATCATCATCATCTTCTTTATCAGTCTCAAAACCATCATCATTCTCATTAACAATCTCCTCATCATCGCTCTCGCTAACAATCCCATAATCATCATTAATTCTCCTCTTATCTCATCCATAGAACTTACCAAGCTTAAGTCATGGTCTTCTAATCTCATAATCAAAATTACCCCTTTTATTCCCTTACTATTCTCTCTCTTTATTTAAAACTCTAAAACTGGTAAAAAGGTTTTAAGTAAGTGTTACGGAAGGTTACAAGCTTGTCGGGAAGGTAAAATAGTTAAAAACAAAATTTTCTTTGAAAAACAGGACAGTGTGCGTACGCACAGAAAGTAAAATTTTCATTATTGAGTGTACGCATAGAACGTGCGAATGCCCCCAATAGAACGCACTTCCCAGCGTGTGCGGGCACACAAGGCTGTGCGTGCGCACAGCTTGCAAAAGTTCGTTGGTTGTGTGTGCGCACAAGGCGTGCTAGCGCTCTGGTGCACGAAATTGTGTTCTTAATAGCGCCAACAACTTGGTTCGCACAATTGTAATCTCACTTCTTTTCCACAACTTCACACAACTAACCAGCAAGTGCACTGGGTCGTCCAAGTAATAAACCTTACGTGAGTAAGGGTCGATCCCACGGAGATTGTCGACTTGAATCAAGCTATGGTCATCTTGAAAATCTCAGTTAGGCAGATTCAAATGGTTATGAGGTTTTGATAATTAAAAATATAATTAAAACAGAAAAAAAGATAAAAATACTTATGTAATTCATTGGTGAGAATTTCAGATAAGCATATGGAGATGCTTTGCTCCTTCTGAATCTCTGCTTTCCTACTGCCTTCATTAAATCATTCATACTCCTTTCCATGGCAACCTTTATGTTGGGGATCACCGTTGTCAATGGCTACCGTCTATCCTCTCAGTGAAAATGGTCCAAAGGCACTGTCACCGCATGGCTAATCATCTGTCAGTTCTCGATCATGTTGGAATAGGATCCATTGATCCTTTTGCGTTTGTCACTACGCCCAACACTCGCGAGTTTGAAGCTCGTCATAGTCATCCCTTCCCAGATCCTACTCGAAATACCACAGACAAGGTTTAGACTTTCTAGATCTCAGGAATGGCCACCAATAATTCTAGCCTATACCACGAAGACTCTGATCGTGAACCAGGAGGCTAAGAGATACACACTCAAGCTATTGCAGATAGAACGGAAGTGGTTGTCAGGCACGCGTTCATAAGTGAGAATGATGATGAGTGTCACGGATCATCACATTCATCAGGTTGAAGTGCGAGTGAATATCTTGGAATAAGAATAAGCTTGAGTTGAATAGAAAAATAATAGCACTTTGCATTAATTCATGAGGAACAGCAGAGCTCCACACCTTTATCTATGGGGTGTAGAAACTCCACCGTTGAAAATACATAAGTGATAATGGTGTTCATTGGCTTCGGCCCCCAGAGAGGGAACCAGAATGACCAAGATGCAAATACAATAGTAAAAAATCTTATTTATAATAAACTAGTTACTAGGGTTTACAGAAATAAGTAAATAGTGCAAAAATCCACTTTCGGGGCCCACTTGGTGTGTGCTTGGGCTGAGCATTGACCTTTACACATGTAGAGACTTCTCTTGGAGTTAAACGCCAGGTTGCAGCCTGTTTGTGGCATTTAACTCTGGTTTGTAACCTGTTTCTGGCGTTTAACTTCAGAATAGGGCAGGAAGTTGGCATTTGAACGCCAGTTTGCGTCATTAAAACTTAGACAAAGTATGGACTATTACATATTTCTGGAAAGCCCTGGATGTCTACTTTCCAACGCAATTAAGAGCGCACCAATTGGGTTTCTGTAGCTCCAGAAAATCCATTTCGAGTGCAGGGAGGTCAGAATCAAACAGCATCTGCAGTCCTTTTTCAGCCTCTGAATCAGATTTTTGCTCAAGTCCCTCAATTTCAGCCAAAAAATACCTGAAATCACAGAAAAAGATACAAACTCATAGTAAAGTCTAGAAATATTAATTTTTCATAAAAACTAATAAAAACATAATAAAAACTAACTAAATTATACTAAAAACTACCTAAAAATAATACCAAAAAGCGTATAAATTATCCGCTCATCACAACACCAAACTTAAATTGTTGCTTGTCCCCAAGCAACTGAAAATCAAATAGGATAAAAAGAAGAGAATATACTATAAATTCCAAAATATCAATGAAACTTAGCTCCAATTAGATGAGCGGGACTAGTAGCTTTTTGCCTCTGAACAGTTTTGGCATCTCACTTTATCCTTTGAAGTTCAGAATGATTGGCATCTATAGGAACTCAGAATTTGGATAGTGTTATTGATTCTCCTAGTTCAGTATGTCAATTCTTGAACACAACTACTTTATGAGTCTTGGCCGTGGCCCTAAGCACTTTGTTTTCCAGTATTACCACCGGATACATAAATGCCACAGACACATAACTGGGTAAACCTTTTCAGATTGTGACTCAGCTTTGCTAGAGTCTCCAATTAGAGGTGTCCAGGGTTCTTAAGCACACTCTTTTTGCTTTGATCACGACTTTAACCGCTCAGTCTCAAGTTTTTCACTTGACACCTTCACGCCACAAGCACATGGTTAGGGACAGCTTGGTTTAGCCGCTTAGGCCAGGATTTTATTCCTTTAGGCCCTCCTATCCATTCATGCTCAAAGCCTTGGATCCTTTTACCCTTGCCTTTTGGTTTAAAGGTTTATTGGCTTTTTTGCTCTTGCCTTTTGGTTTAAAGAGCTCTTGGCTTTTTCTGCTTGCTTTCTCTTTCTCTTTCTCTTTTTTTTTCTTTTATTTTCGCCATTTTTTTTCGCAAGCCTTGTTATTCACTGCTTTTTCTTGCTTCAAGAATCAATTTTATGATTTTTCAGATTATCAATAACATTTCTCCTTTTTCATCATTCTTTCAAGAGCCAACAATTTTAACATTCATAAACAACAAATTCAAAAAAATATGCACTGTTCAAGCATTCATTCAGAAAACAAAAAGTATTGTCACCACATCAAAATAATTAAACTAATTTCAAGGATGAATTCAAAATCATGTACTTCTTGTTCTTTTTTGGTTAAAACATTTTTCATTTAAGAAAGGTGATGGATTCATAGGACATTCATAGCTTTAAGACATAGACACTAGATACTAATGATCATGTAATGAAGACACAAACATAAATATAGCATAGAGAACGAAAACAGAAAAAAAAATAGACAAGGAGATTAAGGGATGGGTCCACCTTAGTGAGGGTGGCGTCTTCTTCCTCTTGAAGAACCAATGGTGCTCTTGAGCTCCTCTATGTCTCTTCCTTGCCTTTGTTGCTCCTCCCTCATAGCTCTTTGATCTTCTCTAATCTCATGGAGAATGATGGAGTGCTCTTGGTGCTCCACCCTTAGTTGTCCCATGTTGGAACTTAATTCTCCTAGGGAGGTGTTAATTTGCTCCCAATAGTTTTGTAGAGGAAAGTGCATCCCTTGAGGCATCTCAGGGATTTCATGATGAGGAATTTCCTCATGCTTTTGTTGAGGTCCATGAGTGGGCTCTCTTGTTTGCTCCATCCTCTTTTTAGTGATAGGCTTGTGAGATAAATCTCTCCATCTCCCATGACTCGGAGGTGGAAGCTTTTGCCTTCCCTTTCCTCTTTCTAAAGGTTTCTCCGGCCTTAGGTTCCATAAATGGTTATGGAAAAATAAAAAAACAATGCTTTTACCACACCAAACTTAAAGTGTTTGCTCGTCCTCGAGCAAAGAAGGAAGAATGAAGGAGAAGAAGAAGAAAATGGAGGAGATGGAGGGTGAAGGTGAGTTCAGCCAAGGGGGTATAAGGTGTTTGTGATGTGTGAAATTGAAGGAGGGATGAAGGGTTTTGAATTTGAGAAGAGATATGGAAGTGATTGGTGAAGGGTATTTGGGGAAGAGTGTTATGAAAAGGTGTGAAGAAGAGAGAAGAAGAGGTGGGGTAGGTGGGGATCCTGTGGGGTCCACAGATCCTGAGGGGTCAAGGACTTAGCATCCCTGCTCCATAGAGGCGTGCAAAAAGGCCCTTAGAGTGCAATCCTGGCGTTTAACGCCAGACTGCTGCTTGTTTCTGGCATTAAACGCCAGCTTTTCTCCCTTTCTTGGCGTTTAACGCCAATTTTGTGCTCTGTTCTGGCATTAAACGCCAGTCTGGTGCCTGTTTCTGGCGTTTAACGCCAGCTTGATTCTTCTTTCTGGCATTAAACGCCAGTCTGATGCTTCTTACTGGCGTTTAAATGCCAGTAAGCTTATCCTCCAGGGTGTACTGTTTTTAATGCTGTTTTTCATTCTGTTTTTGATTTTTCAGTTATTTTTGTGGCTTCACATGATCATCAACCTACAGAAAACATAAAATAACAATGGAAAATAAATAGATATAATTAAATAACATTGGATTGCCTCCCAATAAGCGCTTCTTTAATGTCAATAGCTTGACGGTGAGCTCTCATGGAGCCTCACAGATAATCAGAGCAGGGTTGGGGCCTCTCAACACCAAACTTAGAGAGTTTGGTTGTGGCCTCTCAAACCAAACTTAGAGTTTGGTTATAGCCTCCCAACACCAAACTTAGAGTTTGAATGTGGGGGTTTTGTTTGACTCTGTATTGAGAGAAGCTTTTCATGCTTCCTCTCCATGGTTATAGAAGGAGAACCTTGAGTCTTAAATACAAGGTAGTCCTCATTTAACTGAAGGACCAACTCTCCTCTATCAACATCAATCACAGCTTTTGCTATGGCTAGGAAGGGTCTGCCAAGGATGATGGATTCATCTTCATCCTCATCCTTCCCAGTGTCTAGGATTATGAAATTAGCAGGGATGTAAAGGCCTTTAACCTTCACTAGCACGTCCTCTAATAGTCCATAAGCCTGTTTCATTGATTTTTCTGCCATCTCTAGTGAGATTCTTGCAGCTTGTACCTCAAAGATTCCCAGTTTCTCCATTACAGAGAGGGGCATGAGGTTTATCCCTGACC